>NW_026894901.1:0-60171 GCF_032452875.1 Bos javanicus
CGTGAGCAGTGTATGATCAGCCACGTGATCAGTGCATGGTCAGACACGTGATCAGTGTATGATCAGCCACGTGATCAGTGCATGATATCAAGTGATCAGTGCATGATCATCCGTGATCAGTGTATGATCAGCCACGTGGACAGTGCATGCTCAGTCACGTGATCTGGGCCTGCTGAGCTGCGTGATTACTGTCTGCTCATCTGCTTGACAAGTACCAGCTGAGCTGCACGATTCCTGCCTGTCATCTGCTTGACAATTGGCTGTGCTACGTAATTCCTGCCTGCTCAGCTGCTTGATTATTGCCGGCTGAGCAGCATGATTCCTCACACCTGAGTTCCATGATTATTGCCTGCTGACTGTGTGATTCGGCCTACTCAGCTCTTTGTTTATTGCCTCCAGAGCACATGATCAGTGTATGATAGCAAACATGATCAGCGCATGATCAGTCACATGATCAGCGCCATTAAGTCACGTGATCACTGCATGATAGTCATGTGATCAGTCCATGCTCAGTCACGGTATCAGTGCATGATCAGCCGCGTGATCAGTGCATGATCTGCCACGTGATGTGTATGATCATCCGTGATCAGTGCATGAGCAGTCATGTGATCAGTGCATGATATACGTGATCGGTGCATGATCAGTCTCGTGATCAGTGCATGATAGCCACGTGATCAGTGCATGATCAGTCACTGATGGGTGTATGATCATTCGCGTGACCTGTACATGGTAGCTACATGATCATTGCATGATCAGCCGTGAGTAGTGCGATGCCACGTGATCACTGCGTCAGTCGCGTGATCAGTGCATGATCAGTCATGTGACCAGTACGCATGTAGCTGCGTGATCATGGCACGATCAGCCACGTGAGCAGTGCATGATCCCACGTGATCAGTGCATGATCAGACACGAGATCAGTGCATGATCAGTCCGTGATCAGTGCATGATCAACCACGTGATCAGTGCATGAGCCGGCGCGTGATCAGTGTATGATCAGCCAAGTGATCAGTGCATGATAGCCACGTGATCAGTGCATGATCAGTCACGTGATCAGTGCATGATCAGTCACGTGATCAGTGCATGATCAGCCACGTGATCAGTGCATGATCAGCCACATGATCAGTGCATGATCATTCGTGATCAGTGCATGATCAATCCATTGACCAGTACATGGTAGCTCGTGATCATTGCCTGATCAGCCACGTGATCAGTGCATGATAGCCACGTGATCAGTGCATGATCAGTCATGTGTCGTGATCACCCATGATCAGTGCATGATATCCACGTGATCAGTGCATGATCAGCCACGTGATCAGTGCATGAGAGCCACGGGATCAGTGCATGATCAGTCACGTGATACATGTGTGATCAGCCGTGATCAGTGCATGATGAGCCACGTGATCAGTGCAGGATCAATTACATGATCAGTGCATGATCAGTCACGTGACCAGTACATGGTTATACGTGATCGTTGCATGATCAGCCGTGAGCAGAGCATGATAGCGTGGTCAGTGCATGATCATCACGTGATCAGTGCATGATCAGTCGTGAACAGTGCATGATCATTCCGTGATCTGCATGATCAGTCGTGCAGTATATGGTTGCTCACGTGATCATTCCATGAGGACCACGTGAGCAGTGCATGATAGCCGTGATGTGTGCATGAAGTTACGTGAGCAGGTATGATCAGCACGTGATCAGTGCATGAGTGCCACGTGATCAGTGCATGATATGTCACGTGACAGGTGTGTGATCAGCCACGTGAACGGTGCATGTTCAGCCACGTGATCAGTGCATGATAGCCGCGTGATCAGTGCATGATCAGTTACGTGAGCAGTGTATGATCAGCCACGTGATCAGTGCATGGTCAGACACGTGAACAGTGTGATCAGCCACGTGATCAGTGCATGATCCAAGTGATCAGTGCATGATCATCACGTGATCAGTGTGATCAGCCACGTGAACAGTGCATGCTCAGTCACGTGATCAGGGCCTGCTGAGCTGCGTGATTACTGTCTGCTCATCTGTTGACAATTGCCAGAGCTGCTGCGATTCCTGCCTGCTCAGCTGTGATTGCTATTGCCAGCTGAGCAGCATGATCTCCACCTAGTTCCATGATTATGCCTGCTGACTGTTTGATTCGTACCTACTCAGCTCTTTGTTTATGTGCCTCCAGAGGCACATGATCAGTGTATGATAGCAAACATGATCAGCGCAATCATCACATGATCAGCGCCATTAAGTCACGTGATCACTGCATGATAGTCATGTGATCAGTCCATGCTCATCACGGTATCAGTGCATGATCAGCCACGTGATCAGTGATCTGTCACAAGTTAGTGTATGATCATCCACGTGATCAGTGCACGAGCAGTCATGTGATCAGTGCATGATATAGACGTGATCAGTGCATGATCAGTCACGTGATCAGTGCATGATAGCCGCGTGATCGGTGCATGATCAGTCACCTGATGGGTATGATCATTCACGTGACCTGTGCATGGTAGCTACATGATCATTGCATGATCAGCCGTGAGTAGTGCATGATAGCCGTGATCACTGCATGATCAGATCACGTGATCAGTGCATGATCAGTCATGTGTCAGTACATGGTAGCTGCGTGATCATGCATGATCAGCCACGTGAGCAGTGCATGATAGCCACGTGATCAGTGCATGATCATCACGTGATCAGTGCATGATCAGTTGCGTGATCAGTGCATGATCAGCCACGTGATCAGTGCATGACCAGCCGTGATCAGTGCATGATCAGCACGTGATCAGTGCATGATCAGTCACGTGATCAGTGCATGATCACTCGTGATCAGTGCATGATCAGTACGTGAGTCAGTGCATGATCAGCCACGTGATCAGTGCATGATAACCACGTGATCAGTGCATGATCAGTCGCGTGATCAGTGCATGATCAGTCATGTGACCAGTACATGTAGCTGCGTGATCATTGCATGATCAGCCACGTGAGCAGTGCATGATAGCCACGTGATCAGTGCATGATCAGCCACGTGATCAGTGCATGATCAGTCACGTGATCAGTGCATGATCAGCCACGTGATCAGTGCATGATCAGCACGTGATCAGTGCATGATCAGCCACGTGATCAGTGCATGACCACGTGATCAGTGCATGATCAGTCACGTGATCAGTGCATGATCAGTTGCCCAGTCAGTGTGCATGATCAGCCACGTGATCAGTGCATGATCAGCCACGTGATCAGTGCATGATCAGTGCAGTGATCAGTGCATGATCAGTCCGTGACCAGTACATGGTAGCTGCGTGATCATTGCCTGATCAGCCACGTGATCAGTGCATGATAGCCACGTGATCAGTGCATGATCAGTCACGTGATACGTGTGTGATCAGCCGTGATCAGTGCATGATATCCACGTGATCAGTGCATGATGCGCGTGATCAGTGCATGAGAGCCGTGATCAGTGCATGATCAGTCACGTGATACGTGTGTGATCAGCCACGTGATCAGTGCATGATGAGCCGCGTGATCAGTGCAGGATCAATTACGTGATCAGTGCATGATCAGTCACGTGACCAGTACATGGTTGCTACGTGATCGTTGCATGATCAGCCACGTGAGCAGAGCTGCAGTAGCCGTGGTCAGTGACATGATCAGTGCGTGATCAGTACATGATCAGTCACGTGAACAGTGCATGATCATTTCGTGATCTTTGCATGATCAGTCGCGTTACCAGTATATGGTTGCTACGTGATCATTCCATGACGAGCCACGTGAGCAGTGCATGATAGCCACGTGATGTGTGCATGAGTTACGTGAGCAGAGTATGATCAGCCACGTGATCAGTGCAGTGTCACGTGATCAGTGCATGATATGTCACGTGACAGGTGTGTGATCAGCCACGTGAACAGTGACATGATCAGTTACGTGAGCAGTGTATGATCAGCCACGTGATCAGTGCATGGTCAGCCACGTGAACAGTGTATGATCAGCCACGTGATCAGTGCATGATATCAAGTGATCAGTGCATGATCATCACGTGATCAGTGTATGATCAGCCACGTGAACAGTGCATGCTCAGTCACGTGATCTGGGCCTGCTGAGCTGCGTGATTACTGTCTGCTCATCTGCTTGACAATTGCCAGCTGGCTGCACGATTCCTGCCTGTCATCTGCTTGACAATTGCCAGCTGTGCTGCGTAATTCCTGCCTGCTCAGCTGCTTGATTACCAGCTGAGCAGCATGATTCCTCACGCTGAGTTCCATGATTATTGCCTGCTGACTGTTTGATTCGTGCCTACTCAGCTCTTTGTTTATTGCCTCCAGAGGCACATGATCAGTGTATGATAGCAAACATGATCAGCGCATGATCAGTCACATGATCAGCGCCATTAAGTCACGTGATCACTACATGATAGTCATGTGATCAGTCCATGCTCAGTCACGGTATCAGTGCATGATCAGCCACGTGATCAGTGCATGATCTGTCACAAGATTAGTGTATGATCAGTCATCACGTGATCAGTGCATGTCATGTGATCAGTGCATGATATAGCGTGAACAGTGCATGATCAGTCTCGTGATCAGTGCATGATCAGCCACGTGATCAGTGCATGGTCAGTCACCTGATGGGTGTATGATCCATTCGTGACCTGTACATGGTAGCTACACGATCATTGCATGATCAACCGCGTGATCAGTGCATGATAGCCACGTGATCACTGCATGATCAGTCACGTGATCAGTGCATGATCAGTCATGCGTGATCAGTGCATGATCAGCCACGTGTCAGTGCATGTACAGTCAGTGCATGATCAGTACGTGATCAGTGCATGATCCACGTGACCAGTACATGAGCTACGTGATCATTGCATGATCAGCCACGTGATCAGTGCATGATAGCCACGTGATCAGTGCATGATCAGTCACGTGATCAGTACATGATCAGTCACGTGAACAGTGCATGATCATTCGTGATCAGTGCATGATCAGTCACGTGACCAGTATATGGTAGCTCGTGATCATTCCATGACAGCCACGTGAGCAGTGCATGATAGCAGTGATGTGTGCATGATCGTGAGCAAGTATGATCAGCCACGTGATCAGTGCATGAGTGCGTGATCAGTGCATGATATGTCACGTGACAGGTGTATGATCAGCCACGTGAACAGTGCATGTTCAGCCACGTAATCAGTGCATGATAGCCACGTGATCAGTGCATGATCAGTTACGTGAGCAGTGTATGATCAGCCACGTGATCAGTGCATGGTCAGACACGTGAACAGTGTATGATCAGCCACGTGATCAGTGCATGATATCAAGTGATCAGTGCATGATCATCACGTGATCAGTGTATGATCAGCCACGTGAACAGTGCATGCTCAGTCACGTGATCTGGGCCTGCTGAGCTGCGTGATTACTGTCTGCTCATCTGCTTGACAATTGCCAGCTGAGCTGCACGATTCCTGCCTGTCATGCTTGACAAGTGCCAGCTGTGCTGCGTAATTCCTGCCTGCTCAGCTGCTTGATTATTGCCAGCTGAGCAGCATGATTCCTCACACTGAGTTCCATGATTATTGCCTGCTGACTGTTTGATTCGTGCCTCACTCAGCTCTTTGTACCTCAGAGGCACATGATCAGTGTATGATCAAACATGATCAGCGCATGATCAGTCACATGATCAGCGCCATTAAGTCACGTGATCACTGCATGATGTCATGTGATCCATGCTCAGTCACGGTATCAGTGCATGATCAGCCACGTGATCAGTGCATGATCTGTCACGTTAGTGTATGATCATCCACGTGATCAGTGCATGCAGTCATGTGATCAGTGCATGATATAGGCGTGATCAGTGCATGATCAGTCACGTGATCAGTGCATGATAGCCACGTGATCAGTGCATGATCAGTCACTGATGGGTGTATGATCATTCACGTGACCTGTACATGGTAGCTACAGATCATTGCATGATCAGCCACGTGAGTAGTGCATGATAGCCACGTGATCACTGCATGATCAGTCACGTGATCAGTGCATGATCAGTCATGTGACCAGTACATGGTAGCTCGTGATCAGCGTCAGCCACGTGAGCAGTGCATGAGTAGCCACGTGATCAGTGCATGATCAGACCGCGGGATCAGTGCATGATCAGTCACGTGATCAGTGCATGATGCGCGTGATCAGTGCATGACCAGGCGTGATCAGTGTATGTCCAGCCAGTGATCAGTGCATGATAGCCGTGATCAGTGCATGATCATCACGTGATCAGTGCATGATCAGTTACGTGATCAGTGTATGATCAGCCACGTGATCAGTGCATGATCAGCCACATGATCAGTGCATGATCAATTACGTGATCAGTGCATGATCAGTCACGTGACCAGTACATGGTAGCTACGTGATCATTGCCTGATCAGCCACGTGATCAGTGCATGATAGCCGTGATCAGTGCATGATGCCACGTGATCAGTGCATGATCAGTCACGTGATCGTGTGTGATCAGCCACGTGATCAGTGCATGATATCCGTGATCAGTGCATGCAACACGTGATCAGTGCATGATGCCACGGATCAGTGCATGATCAGTCACGTGATCCATGTGTGATCAGCCACGTGATCAGTGCATGATGAGCCACGTGATCAGTGCAGGATCAGTGCGTGATCAGTGCATGATCAGTCGCGTGACCAGTACATGGTTGCTGTGATCGGTGCATGATCAGCCACGTGAGCAGAGCATGATAGCCACGTGGTCAGTGCATGATCAGTCACGTGATCAGTACATGATCAGTCACGTGAACAGTGCATGATCATTTACGTGATCTGTGCATGATCAGTCACGTTACCAGTATATGGTTGCTCGTGATCATTCCATGACGAGCCATGAGCAGTGCATGATAGCCACGTGATGTGTGCGCATGATTCGTGAGCAGAGTATGATCAGCCGTGATCAGTGCATGAGTGCCACGTGATCAGTGCATGATATGTCGCGTGACAGGTGTGTGATCAGCCACGTGAACAGTGCATGTTCAGCCACGTGATCAGTGCATGATAGCCACGTGATCAGTGCATGATCAGTTCGTGAGCAGTGTATGATCAGCCACGTGATCAGTGCATGGTCAGACACGTGAACAGTGTATGATCAGCCACGTGATCAGTGCATGATATCCAAGTGATCAGTGCATGATCATCACGTGATCAGTGTGATCAGCCACGTGAACAGTGCATGCTCAGTCACGTGATCTGGGCCTGCTGAGCTGCGTGATTACTCTGCTCATCTGCTTGACAATTGCCAGCTGAGCTGCACGATTCCTGCCTGTCATCTGCTTGACAATTGCCAGCTGTGCTGCGTAATTCCTACCTGCTCAGCTGCTTGATTATTGCCAGCTGGGCAGCATGATTCCTCACACCTGATCGTGCCTACTCAGCTCTTTGTTTATTGCCTCCAGAGCACATGATCAGTGTATGACAGCAAGACATGCCATCAGCGCATGATCAGTCATGATCAGCGCCATTAAGTCACGTGATCACTACATGAGTCATGTGATCAGTCCATGCTCAGTCACGGTATCAGTGCATGATCAGCCACGTGATCAGTGCATGATCTGTCACATGATTAGTGTGATCATCCACGTGATCAGTGCATGGGCATCATGTGATCAGTGCATGATATACGTGATCAGTGCATGATCAGTCCGCGTGATCAGTGCATGATAGCCACGTGATCAGTGCATGATCAGTCACCTGATGGGTGTATGATCATTCGTGACCTGTACATGGTAGCTACATGATCATTGCATGATCAGCCACGTGAGTAGTGCATGATAGCCACGTGATCACTGCATGATCAGTCACGTGATCAGTGCATGATCAGTCATGTGACCAGTACATGGTAGCTGCGTGATCATGGCATGATCAGCCACGTGGCAGTGCATGATAGCCACGTGATCAGTGCATGATCAGACACGGATCAGTGCATGATCGGTCCGTGATCAGTGCATGATCAGCCACGTGATCAGTGCATGACCAGCCGCGTGATCAGTGTATGTCCAGCCACGTGATCAGTGCATGATAGCCACGTGATCAGTGCATGATCAGTCACGTGATCGGTGCATGATCAGTTACGTGATCAGTGTATGATCAGCCACGTGATCAGTGCATGATCAGCCATGATCAGTGCATGATCAATTCGTGATCAGTGCATGATCAGTCACGTGACCAGTACATGGTAGCTACGTGATCATTGCATGATCAGCCACATGAGCAGTGCATGATCCCGTGATCAGTGCATGATCAGTCGTGATCAGTGCATGATCAGTCATGTGATCGTGTATGATCAGCCACGTGATCAGTGCATGATAGCCACGTGATCAGTGCATGATCAGCCGCGTGATCAGTGCATGCGAGTACGTAGTCAGTGCATGATCAGCCACGTGATCAGTGCATGATCAGCCACGTGATCAGTGCATGATCAATTCGTGATCAGTGCGATCAGTCACGTGACCAGTGCATGGTAGCTGCGTGATCAGTGCATGATCAGCCACGTGAGCAGTGCATGATCAGCCGTGATCAGTGCATGATCAGTCACGTGATCAGTGCATGATCAGTCACGTGATCAGTGCATGATCATTCGTGATCTTTGCATGATCATCCGTGACCAGTACATGGTTGCTACGTGATCATTCCATGACCAGCCACGTGAGCAGGCAATGCACATGATGTGTGCATGAGTTCGTGATGAGTATGATCAGCCACGTGATCAGTGCATGTGCCACGTGATCAGTGCATGATCAGTCACATGATCGGTGCATGATCAGCCACGTGATCAGTGCATGATCAGCCACGTGATCAGTGCATGATAGCTACGTGATCAGTGCATGATCAATCCGTGATCAGTGCATATGATCAGCCGTGATCAGTGCATGGTCAATACGTGATCAGTGCATGATCAGCCACGTGATCGGTGCATGATAGCCACGTGATCAGTGCATGATCATCCGTGATCATGTGCATGATCAGTCACGTGATCAGTGCATGATCAGTCACGTGATCAGTGCCTGCTGCTGCATGATTCTGCCTGCTCAGTTGTGATTATAGCCACCTGAGCAGCATGTTCGTCACCTGAGTTCCATGATCGTGCCTGCTGACTGCAGTTCGTGCCTACTCAGCTCTTTGTTTATTGCCTCCAGAGCACGCAGATCAGTGCATGATAGCAAACATGATCAGTGCATGATCAGTCACATGATCAGCGCCATGATCACGTGATCACACATGATAGTCACGTGATCAGTGCATGATCAGTCACGTGATCAGTGCATGATCAGCCACGTGATCAGTGCATGATCAGTCACAAGATCGTGTATGATCATCCACGTGATCAGTGCGCGAGCAGTCACGTGATCAGTGCATGATATACGTGATCAGTGCATGACCAGTCACGTGATCAGTGCATGATAGCCACGTGATCAGTGCATGATCAGACGTGATCAGTGCGTGAAGTCACGTGATCAGTGCATGATCAGTCACGTGATCATGTGTGATGCCACGTGATCAGTGCATGATAGCCACGTGATCAGTGCATGATCAGTCCCGTGATCAGTGCATGATCAGTCCAGTGACCAGTACATGGTAGCTCGTGATCATTGCGATCAGCCACGTGATCAGTGCTTGATAGCCACGTGATCAGTACATGATCAACCGCGTGATCAGTATGATCAGTCACGTGAACAGTGCATGATCATTTACGTGATCATTGCATGATCAGTCACGTTGCAGTATATGGTTGCTGCGTGATCAGTCCATGCGAGCCACGTGAGCAGTGCATGATAGCCACGTGATGTGCATGAGTCACGTGAGCAGTATGATCAGACACGTGATCAGTGCATTCAGAGCAGCGTGATCAGTGCATGATGTATCGCATGACAGTGTATGATCAGCCACGTGATCAGTGCATGATCAGCCACGTGATCAGTGCATGATAGCCGCGTGATCAGTGCATGATCAATTACGTGAGCAGTGTATGATCAGCCACGTGATCAGTGCATGATCAGCCACGTGAACAGTATGATCAGCCGCGTGATCAGTGCATGATATCCAAGTGATCGGTGCATGATCATCCCGTGATCAGTGTGATCAGCCACGTGAACAGTGCATGCTCAGTCACGTGATCAGGGCCTGCTGAGCTGCGTGATTACTGTCTGCTCATCTGCTTGACAGTTGCCAGCTGAGCTGCGATTCCTGCCTGTCATCTGCATGACAATTGCCAGCTGTGCTACGTAATTCCTGCCTGCTCAGCTACTTGATTATTGCCAGCTGAGCAGCATGATTCCTCACAGCTGTGTTCCATGATTATTGCCTGCTGACTGTTGATTCGTGCCTACTCAGCTCTTTGTTTATTGCCTCCAGAGGCACATGATCAGTGTATGATAGCAAGCATGATCAGTGCATGATCAGTCACGTGATCAGCGCCATTAAGTCACGTGATCACTACATGATAGTCATGTGATCAGTGCATGCTCAATCACGGTATCAGTGCATGATCAGCCACGTGATCAGTGCATGATCTATCACGAGATTAGTTATGATCAGCCACGTGATCAGTGCACGGGCAGTCATGTGATCAGTGCATGATATAGACGTGAACAGTGCATGATCATCTCGTGATCAGTGCATGATAGCCACGTGATCAGTGCATGATCAGTCACCTGATCGGTGTATGATCAGTCACGTGACCAGTACATGGTAACTACATGATCATTGCATGATCAGCCACGTGAGTAGTGCATGATAGCCGCGTGATCACTGCATGATCAGTCACGTGATCAGTGCATGATCAGTCACGTGACCAGTACATGGTAACCACGTGATCGTGCATGATCAGCCACGTGATCGGTGCGTGATAGCCACGTGATCAGTGCATGATCAGCCACGTGATCAGTGCATGATCAGTCACGTGATCAGTGCATGATCAGCCACGTGATCAGTGCATGATCAGTCACGTGATCAGTGCATGATCGATCGTGATCAGTGCACGATCAGTCACGTGATCAGTGCATGTAGCCACGTGATGCATGATCAGCCACGTGATCAGTGCATGATAGCCCGCGTGATCAGTGCATGATCAGCCATGATCAGTGCATGATCAGTGATCTGTATGCATGATCAGCCACGTGATCAGTGCATGATAGCCACGTGATCAGTGCATGACAGTACGTGATCAGTGCATGATCACAGTGATCAGTGCATGATCAGTCCACGTGATCATGTGTGATCAGCCGTGAACAGTGCATGTTCAGCCACGTGATCAGTGCATGATCAGTTACGTGAGCAGTGTATGATCAGCCGCGTGATCAGTGCATGGTGCAGTCGTGATGGTTATGATCACCGTGATCAGTGCATGATATACGTGATCAGTGCATGATCAATCGCGTGATCAGTGTATGATCAGCCACGTGAACAGTGCATGCTCAGTCACGTGATCAGGCCTGCTGAGCTGCGTGATTACTGTCTGCTCATCTGCTTGACAATTGCCAGCTGGGCTGCACGATTCCTGCCTGTCATCAGCTTGACAAGTGCCAGCTGTGCTGCGTAATTCCTGCCTGCTCAGCTGCTTGATTATTGCCAGCTGAGCAGCATGATTCCACCTGAGTTCCATGATTATTGCCTGCTGACTGTTTGATTCGTGCCTACTCAGCTCTTTGTTTATTGCCTCCAGAGGCACATGATCAGTGTATGATAGCAAACATGATCAGCGCATGATCAGTCACATGATCAGCGCCATTAAGTCACGTGATCACTACATGATAGTCATGTGATCAGTCCATGCTCAGTCACGGTATCAGTGCATGATCAGCCACGTGATCAGTGCATGATCTGTCACAAGATTAGTGTGATCATCCACGTGATCAGTGCATGGCAGTCATGTGATCAGTGCATGATATAGGCGTGAACAGTGCATGATCAGTCTCGTGATCAGTGCATGATAGCCACGTGATCAGTGCATGATCAGTCACCTGATAGGTGTATGATCATTCACGTGACCTGTACATAGTAGCTACATGATCAGTGCATGATCAGCGTGAGTAGTGCATGATAGCCACGTGATCAGTGCATGATCAGTCACGTGATCAGTGCATGATCAGTCATGTGACCAGTACATGGTAGCTGGTGATCATGGCGCATGATCAGCCACGTGAGCAGTGCATGATAGCCACGTGATCAGTGCATGATCATCCGCGTGATCAGTGCATGATCAGTGACGTGATCAGTGCATGATCAGCCACGTGATCAGTGCATGATCATCCGTGATCAGTGCATGATCAGCCACGTGATCAGTGCATGATCAGCACGTGATCAGTGCATGATCAGCCACGTGATCAGTGCATGATGGTCACGTGATCAGTGCATGATCAGACGCGTGATCAGTGCATGATCAGCCGCGTGATCAGTGCATGATCAGTTACGTGCTCAGTGCATGATCAGTCGTGACCAGTACAAGGTAGCTCGTGATCATTGCCTGATCAGCCACGTGATCAGTGCATGATAGCCACGTGATCAGTGCATGATAGTCACGTGATCAGTGCATGATCAGTCATGTGATCGTGTGTGATCAGCCCATGATCAGTGCATGATATCCACGTGATCAGTGCAGGATAGCCACGTGATCAGTGCATTAGGCCGGGATCAGTGCACTGATCAGTCACGTGATCATGTGTGATCAGCCACGTGATCAGTGCATGATGAGCCGTGATCAGTGCAGGATCAGTCGCGTGATCAGTGCATGATCAGTCACGTGACCAGTACATGGTTGCTCGTGATCGTGCATGATCAGCCACGTGAGCAGCATGATAGCCACGTGGTCAGTGCATGATCAGTCACGTGATCAGTACATGATCAGTCACGTGAACAGTGCATGATCATTTACGTGATCTTTGCATGATCAGTCACGTTACCAGTATATGGTTACCGTGATCATTCCATGGCGACCACGTGAGCAGTGCATGATAGCCACGTGATGTGTGCATGAGTTACGTGAGCAGAGTATGATCAGCCACGTGCCAGTCAGTCATGAGTGACCACGTGATCAGTGCATGATGTCACGTGACAGGTGTGTGATCAGCCACGTGAACAGTGCATGTTCAGCCACGTGATCAGTGCATGATAGCCACGTGATCAGTGCATGATCAATTACGTGAGCAGTGTATGATCAGCCACGTGATCAGTGCGGTCATGACACGTGAACAGTGTATGATCAGCCATGATCAGTGCATGATAGCCAAGTGATCAGTGCATGATCATCCGTGATCAGTGTATGATCAGCCACGTGATCTGTGCATGCTCAGTCACGTGATCTGGGCACTGCTGAGCTGCGTGATGCATCTGCTCATCTGCTTGACATTGCCAGCTGAGCTGCACGATTCCTGTATCAGCTGCTTGTGTATAGCTGAGCAGCATGATTCTCACACCTGAGTTCCATGATTATGCCTGCTGACTGCAGTTCGTGCTACTCAGCTCTTTGTTTATGCCTCCAGAGCACAGATCAGTGTATGATACAAACGTGATCAGTGCATGATCAGTCACATGACCAGCGCCATTGATCACGTGATCACCACAGCATAATCATGTGATCAGTCCATGATCAGTGGGTACCAGTGCAGTCAGTACACGTGATCAGTGCATGATCAGCCATGATCAGTGCATGATCATCACGTGATCAGTGCATGATCGTCACGTGATCAGTGCATGATACAGCACGTGATCAGTGCATGATCAGTCGTGATCGGTGCATGATAGCCACGTGATCAGTGCATGATCAACCACGTGATCAGTGCATGAGAACGTGATCAGTGCATGATCAGTCACGTGATCATGTGTGATCAGCCACGTGATCAGTGCATGATGAGCCGTGATCAGTGCAGGATCAATTGCGTGATCAGTGCATGATCAGTCACGTGACCAGTACATGGTTGCTCACGTGATCGTTGCATGATCAGCCACGTGAGCAGAGCATGATAGCCACGTGGTCAGTGCATGATCAGTCACGTGATCAGTACATGATCAGTCACGTGAACAGTGCATGATCATTTACGTGATCTTTGCATGATCGATCACGTTACCAGTATATGGTTGCTACGTGATCATTCCATGACGAGCCACGTGAGCGGTGCATGATAGCCACGTGATGTGTGCGTCACGTGAGCAGAGTATGATCAGCACGTGATCAGTGCATGAGTGCCACGTGATCAGTGCATGATATGTCACGTGACAGGTGCGTGATCAGCCGTGAACAGTGCATGTTCAGCCACGTGATCAGTGCATGATAGCCGTGATCAGTGCATGATCGGTTACGTGAGCAGTGTATGATCAGCGTGATCAGTGCATGGTCAGACACGTGAACAGTGTATGATCAGCCACGTGATCAGTGCATGATATCCAGTGATCAGTGCATGATCATCACGTGATCAGTGTATGATCAGCCACGTGAACAGTGCATGCTCAGTCACGTGATCTGGGCCTGCTGAGCTGCGTGATTACTGTCTGCTCATCTGCTTGACAATTGCCAGCTGAGCTGCACGATTCCTGCCTGTCATCTGCTTGACAATTGCCAGCTGTGCTGCGTAATTCCTGCCTGCTCAGCTGCTTGATTATTGCCAGCTGAGCAGCATGATTCCTCACACCTGAGTTCCATGATTATTGCCTGCTGACTGATTCATGCCTACTCAGCTCTTTGTTGCCTCCAGAGGCACATGATCAGTGTATGATAGCAAACATGATCAGCGCACGATCAGTCACATGATCAGCGCCATTAAGTCACGTGATCACTACATGATAGTCATGTGATCAGTCCATGCTCAATCACGGTATCAGTGCATGATCAGCCACGTGATCAGTGCATGATGCACGTGATCAGTGTATGATCAGCCAGTGATCAGTGCATGATCAGCACGTGATCAGTGCATGATCAGTGCGTGATCAGTGCATGATCAGTCACGTGATCAGTGCATGATAGCCGTGATCAGTGCATGATCAGTCACGTGATGGGTGTATGATCAGTCCGTGACCAGTGCATGGTCAGCACGTGATCATTGCATGATCAGTCACGTGATCAGTGCATGGCCTGATCATTGCATGATCAGCGTGATCAGTGCATGATAGCCACGTGATCAGTGCATGATCAGCCACGTGATCAGTGCATGATCAGTCACGTGATCGTGTGTGATCAGCCTGATCAGTGCATGATAGCCGTGATCATTGCATGAGCCACGTGATCAGTGCATGATCAGTCACGTGATCATGTGTGATCAGCCACGTGATCAGTGCATGATCAGCCACGTGATCAGTGCATGATCAATTACGTGATCAGTGCATGATCAGTCACGTGACCAGTGCATGATAGCTACGTGATCATTGCATGATCAGCCACGTGAGCAGTGCATGATAGCCACGTGATCAGTGCATGATCAGTCACGTGATCAGTGCATGATCAGTCACGTGATCAGTGCATGATCAGTCGTGATCAGTGCATGATCAGTCACGTGCAGTACATGATTGCTACGTGATCATTGCATGATCAGCCACGTGATCAGTGCATGATAGCCACGTGATCAGTGCATGATCAGTCCGTGATCAGTGCATGATCAGTCACGTGATCAGTGCATGATCAGCCACGTGATCAGTGCATGATCAGTCACGTGATCAGTATGATCACCCACGTGATCAGTGCATGATATCCACGTGATCAGTGCATGATCAGTCACGTGATCAGTGCATGATCAGTCACGTGATCAGTGTATGATCAGCCACGTGATCAGTGCATGATCAGCCACGTGATCAGTGCATGATCATTCGTGATCAGTGCATGATCAGTCACGTGACCAGTGCGTGATAGCCACGTGATCAGTGCATGTTGAGCCACGTGATCAGTGCATGATGCCACGTGATCAGTGCATGATCAGTTACGTGAGCAGTGTATGATCAGCCACGTGATCAGTGCATGGTCAGACACGTGAACAGTGTATGATCAGCCACGTGATCAGTGCATGATATCCAAGTGATCAGTGCATGATCATCACGTGATCAGTGTATGATCAGCCACGTGAACAGTGCATGCTCAGTCACGTGATCATGGGCCTGCTGAGCTGCGTGATTACTGTCTGCTCATCTGCTTGACAATTGCCAGCTGGGCTGCACGATTCCTGCCTGTCATCTGCTTGACAATTGCCAGCTGTGCTGCGTAGTTCCTGCCTGCTCAGCTGCTTGATTATTGCCAGCTGAGCAGCATGATTCCTCACATGTGTTTCATGATTATTGCCTGCTGACTGTTTGATTCGTGCCTACTCAGCTCTTTGTTTATTGCCTCCAGAGGCACATGATCAGTGCATGATAGCAAACATGATCAGCGCATGATCAGTCACATGATCAGCGCCATTAAGTCACGTGATCACTGCATGATAGTCATGTGATCAGTCCATGCTCAGTCACGGTATCAGTGCATGATCAGCCACGTGATCAGTGCATGATTGTCACATGATTAGTGCATGATCAGCCACGTGATCAGTGCATGATCAGTCACGTGATCAGTGCATGATCAGCCACGTGATCAGTGCATGATCAGTCACGTGATCAGTGCATGATCATCACGTGATCAGTGCATGATCAGTCACGTGATCAGTGCATGATATAGGCGTGATCAGTACATGATCAGTCACGTGATCAGTGCATGATAGCCACGTGATCAGTGCATGATCAGTCACGTGATCAGTGCATGATCAGTCCGTGACCAGTACATGGTAGCTACGTGATCATTGCATGATCAGCCACGTGAGCAGTGCATGATAGCCACGTGATCAGTGCATGATCAATCACGTGATCAGTGCATGATCAGTCACGTGATCAGTGCATGTTAGCCACGTGATCAGTGCATGATCAGCCACGTGATCAGTGCATGATAGCCACGTGATCAGTGCATGATCAGACGTGATCAGTGCATGATCAGTCACGTGATCAGTGCATGATCAGCCACGTGATCAGTGCATGATCAGCCACGTGATCAGTGCATGATCAATTACGTGATCAGTGCATGATCAGTCACGTGACCAGTACATGGTAGCTCGTGATCATTGCATGATCAGCCACGTGATCAGTGCATGATAGCCACGTGATCAGTGCATGATCAGCCACGTGATCAGTGCATGATCAGTCATGTGAACGTGTGTGATCAGCCGTGATCAGTGCATGATTCCACGTGATCAGTGCATGATCAGCCACGTGATCAGTGCATGATAGCCACGGGATCAGTGCATGATCAGTCACGTGATCATGTGTGATCAGCGTGATCAGTGCATGATCAGCCACGTGATCAGTGCATGATCAGCCGTGATCAGTGCATGATCAGTCACGTGATCAGTGCATGTAGCCCGTGATCAGTGCATGATCAGCCACGTGATCAGTGCATGATAGCCACGTGATCAGTGCATGATCAGTCACGTGATCAGTGCATGATCAGTCACGTGATCAGTGCATGATCAGCCACGTGATCAGTGCATGCAGTCACGTGATCAGGCCTGCTGAGCTGCGTGATTACTGTCTGCTCATCTGCTTGACAATTGCCAGCTGAGCTGCACGATTCCTGCCTGCTCAGCTGCTTGATTATTGCCAGCTGAGCAGCATGATTCCTCACACCTGAGTTCCATGATTATTGCCTGACTGTTTGATTCGTGCCTACTCAGCTCTTTGTTTATTGCCTCCAGAGGCACATGATCAGTGTATGATAGCAAACATGATCAGCGCATGATCAGTCACATGATCAGCGCCATTAAGTCACGTGATCACTACATGATAGTCATGTGATCAGTCCATGCTCAGTCACGGTATCAGTGCATGATCAGCCACGTGATCAGTGCATGATCTGTCACAAGATTAGTGTATGATCATCCGCGTGATCAGTGCATGATCAGTCATGTGATCAGTGCATGATATAGGCGTGAACAGTGCATGATCAGTCTCGTGATCAGTGCATGATAGCCACGTGATCAGTGCATGATCAGTCACCTGATGGGTGTATGATCATTCACGTGACCTGTACATAGTAGCTACATGATCATTGCATGATCAGCCACGTGAGTAGTGCATGATAGCCACGTGATCCTGCATGATCAGTCACGTGATCAGTGCATGATCAGTCATGTGACCAGTACATGGTAGCTCGTGATCATGCATGATCAGCCGTGATCAGTGCATGATGCCACGTGATCAGTGCATGATCAGCCAGTGATCAGTGCATGATCAGTCACGTGATCAGTGCATGATCAGCCACGTGATCAGTGCATGATGCCGTGATCCATGATATGTCCAGCCGATGATGATGTAATGTCACGTGATCAGTGCATGATCAGCTCACGTGATCAGTGCATGATCAGTTACGTGATCAGTGCATGATCAGCCACGTGATCAGTGCATGATCAGCCACGTGATCAGTGCATGATAGCCACGTGATCAGTGCATGATGTGCGTGATCAGTGCATGATCAGTCATGTGATCAGTGCATGATCAGCCCGTGATCAGTGCATGATATCCACGTGATCAGTGCATGATAGCCACGTGATCAGTGCATGATCCCGCCGTGATCAGTGCATGATCATCCACGTGATCATGTGTGATCAGCCGTGATCAGTGCATGATGAGCCACGTGATCAGTGCATGATCAGTTACGTGATCAGTGCATGATCAGTCACGTGATCAGTGCATGATAGCTCGTGATCGTGCATGATCAGCCACGTGATCAGTGCATGATAGCCGTGATCAGTGCATGATCATCACGTGATCAGTGCATGATCATCCGTGATCAGTGCATGATCATTTCGTGATCAGTGCATGTCAGTCACGTGACCAGTATATAGTTTGCTCATTGATCATTCCATGACAGCCCGCGTGATCAGTGCATGATAGCCACGTGATCAGTGCATGATCAGCCACGTGATCAGTGCATGATCAGTCACGTGATCAGTGCATGATCAGCCACGTGATCAGTGCATGATTGACGTGATCAGTGCATAGGTGCGTGATCAGTTGCATGATCAGTCCGTGAGTCAGTGCGTCAGTCATATGATCATGTGCATGATCAGCCACGTGATCAGTGCATGATCAGCCACGTGATCAGTGCATGATCAATCACGTGATCAGTGCATGATCAGTCACGTGACCAGTACATGGTTGCTACGTGATCATTGCATGATCAGCCGTGGCAGCACATGTACGTGATCATGTGATGATCAGCGTGATCAGTGCATGATCAGTCACGTGATCAGTGCATGATCATTTACGTGATCAGTGCATGATGCACGTGACAGTATATGATAGCTACGTGATCAGTGCATGATCAGCCGTGATCAGTGCATGATAGCCACGTGATGTGTGCATGATATTCGTGATCAGTAGCATCAGCCACGTGATCAGTGCATGATAGCCACGTGATCAGTGCATGATCAGTTGATCAGTGCATGATCAGCCACGTGATCAGTGCATGATCAGCCACGTGATCAGTGCATGATCACCACGTGATCAGTGCATGATCATCACGTGACAGTCAATCAGCCAATCCAATCATTCCCGTGAACAGTGCATGCTCATCAGCGTGATCAGGGCCTGCTGAGCTGCGTGATTACTGTCTGCTCATCTGCTTGACAATTGCCAGCTGAGCTGCACGATTCCTGCCTGTCATCTGCTTGACAATGCCAGCTGTGCTGCGTAATTCCTGCCTGCTCAGCTGCTTGATTATTGCCAGCTGAGCAGCATGATCCTCACAGCTGAGTTCCATGATTATTGCCTGCTGACTGTTTGATTCGTGCCTACTCAGCTCTTTGTTTATTGCCTCCAGAGGCACATGATCAGTGTATGATAGCAAACATGATCAGCGCATGATCAGTCACATGATCAGCGCATTAAGTCACGTGATCACTACATGATAGTCATGTGATCAGTCCATGCTCAGTCACGGTATCAGTGCATGATCAGCCACGTGATCAGTGCATGATCAGTCACGTGATCAGTGCATGATCATTCACGTGATCAGTGCATGGTAGCTGCATGATCAGTGCATGATCAGCCACGTGATAGTGCATGATAGCCATGATCAGTGCATGATCAGTCACGTGATCAGTGCATGATCAGTCACGTGACCAGTACATGGTAGCTGCGTGATCAGCCATGATCAGCCACGTGAGCAGTGCATGATAGCCACGTGATCAGTGCATGATCAGCCACGTGATCAGTGCATGATCAGTCCGTGATCAGTGCATGATCAGCCACGTGATCAGTGCATGCATACACGTGATCAGTGCATGATCCATGTGATCAGTGCATGATGCCACGTGATCAGTGCATGATCAGTCCACGTGATCAGTGCATGATCAGCCACGTGATCAGTGCATGATCAGCCACGTGATCAGTGCATGATCAGCCCATGATCAGTGCATGATCAATTGCGTGATCAGTGCATGATCAGTCACGTGATCAGTACATGGTAGCTACGTGATCATTGCCTGATCAGCCATGATCAGTGCATGATAGCCACGTGATCAGTGCATGATCATACGTGATCAGTGCATGATCAGTCATGTGATCATTATGTGATCAGCCACCAGTCAGTGCATGATATCCACGTGATCAGTGCATCAGCCACGTGATCAGTGCATGAGGCCACCGTGATCAGTGCATGATCAGTCCATGATCATGTGATCAGCCACGTGATCAGTGCATGATGAGCCACGTGATCAGTGCAGGATCAAGTACGTGATCAGTGCATGATCAGTCACGTGACCAGTACATGGTTGCTAAGTGATCGTTGCATGATCAGCCACGTGAGCAGCATGATAGCCACGTGATCAGTGCATGATCAGTCACGTGATCAGTACATGATCAGTCACGTGAACAGTGCATGATCATTCGTGATCTTTGCATGATCAGTCACGTGACCAGTATATGGTCACTCGTGATCATTCCATGACAACCCGCGTAGCAGTGCATGATAGCCACGTGATGTGGCCGCATGATTGCGTGATCAGTATGATCAGCCGTGATCAGTGCATGATAGCCACGTGATCAGTGCGATCAGTCACGTGATCAGTGCATGATCAGCACGTGATCAGTGCATCAGTCACGTGATCAGTGCATGATCAGTCACGTGATCGGTATGATCAGCCACGTGATCAGTGCATGATCAGCCACGTGATCAGTGCATGATCAGCCGTGATCAGTGCATGATCAGCCACGTGATCAGTGCATGATCAGTCACGTGATCAGTGTATGATCAGCCACGTGATCAGTGCATGCTCAGTCACGTGATCAGGGCCTGCTGAGCTGTGATTACTGTCTGCTCATCTGCTTGACAATTGCCAGCTGAGCTGCAGTTTGCTGTCATCTGCTTGACAATTGCCAGCTGTGCTGCGTAATTCCTGCCTGCTCAGCTGCTTGATTGTGCCAGCTGAGCAGCATGATTTCACACCTGAGTTCCATGATTATTGCCTGCTGACTGTTTGATTCGTGCCTACTCAGCTCTTTGTTTATCCTCCAGAGGCACATGATCAGTGTATGACAGCCATGATCAGCGCATGATCAGTCACATGATCAGCGCCATTAAGTCACGTGATCACTACATGATAGTCATGTGATCAGTCCATGCTCACTCCACGTATCAGTGCATGATGCGTGATCACTGCATGATCAGTCACGTGATCAGTGCATGATCAGTCATGTGATCAGTGCGTGGTAGCTGCGTGATCAGTGTATGATCAGCCACGTGAGCAGTGCATGATAGCTACGTGATCAGTGCATGATCAGACACGAGATCAGTGCATGGTCAGTCACGTGATCAGTGCACGATCAGCCACGTGATCAGTGCATGACCAGCCACGTGATCAGTGCATGTCCAGCCAAGTGATCAGTGCATGATAGCCACGTGATCAGTGCATGATCGATCGTGTCAGTGCATGATCAGTTATGTGATCGGTGTATGATCAGCCACGTGATCAGTGCATGATCAGCCATGATCAGTGCATGTCCAATTCGTGACCTCGGATGCAGTCAATCACGTGACCAGTACATGGTAGCACTTGATCAGTGCATGATCAGCCATGATCAGTGCATAATGTCCGTGATCATGCAGTAACCACGTGATCAGTGCATGATCAGTCATGTGATCAGTGTGTGATCAGCCGCGTGATCAGTGCATGATCAGCCACGAGATCAGTGCATGGTCAGTCGCGTGATCAGTGCATGATCATGCGTGATCAGTGCATGACCAGCCGTGATCAGTGTATGTCCAGCCAGTGATCAGTGCATGATAGCCGTGATCAGTGCATGATCATCCACGTGATCAGTGCATGATCAGCCACGTGATCAGTGCATGATCACACGTGATCAGTGTATGATCCGTGATCAGTGCGCCAGTCATACCTGATCAGTTCATGATCAATCCGCGTGATCAGTGCATGATCAGTTATGTGATCATATGCATGATCAGCCACGTGACAAGTACATAGCCAGCTCGTCATTGCCTGATCAGCCATGATCAGTGCATGATAGCCACGTGATCAGTGCATGATAGCCGCGTGATCAGTGCATGATCAGTCACGTGATCGTGTGTGATCAGCCACGTGATCAGTGCATGATATCCGCGTGATCAGTGCATGATCAGCCGTGATCAGTGCATCATGAGCCGTGATCAGTGCAGGATCAATTAAGTGATCAGTGCATGATCAGTCACGTGACCAGTACATGGTTGCTCGTGATGGTTGCATGATCAGCCACGTGAGCAGAGCATGATAGCCACGTGGTCAGTGCATGTCAGTCACGTGATCAGTACATGATCGGTCACGTGAACAGTGCATGATCATTTACGTGATCTTGCATGATCAGTCACGTTACCAGTATATGGTTGCTACATGATCATTCCATGAGCCACGTGAGCAGTGCATGATAGTACGTGATGTGTGCATGATAGTTCGTGAGCAGAGTATGATCAGCCACGTGATCAGTGCAGTGCCACGTGATCAGTGCATATGTCACGTGACAGTGTGTGATCAGCCACGTGAACAGTGCATGTCAGCCACGTGATCAGTGCATGATAGCCACGTGATCAGTGCATGTCAGTTACGTGAGCAGTATGATCAGCCACGTGATAGTCGCATGAAGTACCAAGTGATCAGTGCATGATCATCAGATCAGTGTATGATCAGCCACGTGAACAGTGCATCCCAGCTCAGTCACGTGATCTGGGCCTGCTGAGCTGCGTGATTACTGTCTGCTCATCTGCTTGACAATTGCCAGCTGAGCTGCACGATTCCTGCCTGTCATCTGCTCGACAATTGCCAGCTGTGCTGCGTAATTCCTGCCTGTTCAGCTGCTTGATTATTGCCAACTGAGCAGCATGATTCCTCACACCTGAGTTCAATGATTATTGCCTGCTGACTATTTGATTCATGTCTACTCAGCTCTTTGTTTATTGCCTCCAGAGGCACATGATCACTGTATGATAGCAAACATGATCAGCGCATGATCAGTCACATGATCAGCGCCATTAAGTCGCGTGATCACTACGCGATAGTCATGTGATCAGTCCATGCTCAGTCACGGTATCAGTGCATGATCAGCCACGTGAGCAGTGCATGATCAGCACGTGATCAGTGCATGATCAGCCACGTGATCAGTGCATGATCAGTCACGTGATCAGTGCATGACCAGGCGTGATCAGTGTGATCAGCCAAGTGATCAGTGCATGATAGCCCTGAGATCAGTGCATGATCAGTCACGTGATCAGTGCATGATCAGTTATGTGATCAGTGTATGATCAGCCACGTGATCAGTGCATGATCAGTCATGTGACCGGTACATGGTAGCCACGTGATCATTGCTTGATCAGCCACGTGATCAGTGCATGATAGCACGTGATCAGTGCATGATCAGCCACGTGATCAGTGCATGATCAGTCATGTGATACGTGTGTGATCGGCCACGTGATCAGTGCATGATCATCCGCGTGATCAGTGCATGATAGCCACGTGATCAGTGCATGATCAGTCACGTGATCATGTGTGATCAGCCGTGATCAGTGCATGATGAGCCACGTGATCAGTGCAGGATCAGCCGTGATCAGTGCATGATCAGTCCGCGTGATCAGTGCATGGTTGCTACGTGATCATTACATGATCAGCCACGTGATCAGTGCATTAAAGCCACGTGGTCAGTGCATGATCATTGCATGATCAATTACATGATCATTGCATGATCTGTATGATCAGTCAGGTGCAGTACATGATCACCGTAATCATTCCACGATCAGCCACGTGACAGTGCATGATAGCCGTGATCAGTGCATGATCAGTCAAGTAATCAGTGCATGATCAGTCGTGATCAGTGCATGATCAGCCACGTGATCAGTGCATGATCAGTATGATCAGTGTATGATCAGCCAAGTGATCAGTACGACAGCCACGTGATCAGTGCATGATCACGTGATCGGTGCGCCGTCAGTTGTGTGACGATGTGATCAGCCACGTGATCAGTGCATGATCAGCCATGATCAGTGCAGTCAATTCGTGATCAGTGCATGATCCCAGTCGTGACAGTACATGTAGCTCGTGATCACTGTCATGCAATCACGTGCATGATGTACGTGATCAGTGCATGATCAGTTACATGAGCAGTGTATGATCAGCCACGTGATCAGTGCATGGTCAGAAACGTGAACAGTGAATGATCAGCCATGTGATCAGTGCATGATATCCAAGTGATCAGTGCATGATCATCACTTGATCAGTGTATGATCAGCCACGTGAACAGTGCATGCTCAGTCACGTGATCTGGGCCTGCTGAGCTGCGTGATTACTGTCTGCTCATCTGCTTGACAATTGCCAGCTGAGCTGCACGATTCCTGCCTGTCATCTGCTTGACAATTGCCAGCTGTGCTGCGTAATTCCTGCCTGCTCAGCTGCTTGATTATTGCCAGCTGAGCAGCATTATTCCTCACATGTGTTCCATGATTATTGCTGACTGTTTGATTCGTGCCTACTCAGCTCTTTGTTTATTGCCTCCAGAGGCACATGATCACTGTATGATAGCAAACATGATCAGCATGATCAGTCACATGATCAGCGCCATTAATCACGTGATCACTACATGAGAGTCATGTGATCAGTCCATGCTCAGTCATGGTATTAGTGCATGATCAGCCACGTGAGCAGTGCATGATAGCCACGTGATCAGTGCATGATCAGACACGAGATCAGTCCATGCTCAGTCACGGTATCAGTGCATGATCAGCCGTGATCAGTGCATGATCTGTCACAAGATCAGTGTATGATCATCACGTGATCAGTGCATGGGCAGTCATGTGATCAGTGCATGATATAGCGTGAACAGTACATTATCAGTCACGTGATCAGTGCATGATAGCCATGATCAGTGATGATCAGTCACGTGATCAGTACATGATCAGTCTCGTGACCTGTACATGGTAGCTACGTGATCAGTGCATGATCAGCCGTGATCAGTGCATGATAGCCGCGTGATCACTGCATGATCAGTCACGTGATCAGTGCATGATCAGTCACGTGACCAGTACATGGTAGCTCGTGATCATGGCATGGTCAGCCACGTGATCAGTGCATGATAGCCACGTGATCAGTGCATGATCAGTCATGATACATGTGTGATCAGCCACGTGATCAGTGCATGATATCCACGTGATCAGTGCATGACAGCTACGTGATCAGTGCATGATCAGTCAGATCAGTGTGATCAGCCACGTGATCAGTGCATGATGAGCCACGTGATCAGTGCAGATCAATTACGTGATCTGTGCATGATCAATCGCGTGACCATTACATGGTTGCCACGTGATGGTGCAAGATCAGCCACGTGATCAGAGCATGATGGCCACGTGGTCAGTGCATGATCAGTCACGTGATCAGTACATGATCAGTCACGTGAACAGTGCATGATCATTTACGTGATCTTTGCATGATCAGTCACGTGACCAGTATATGATAGCTACGTGATCATTCATGACGAGCCACGTGAGCAGTGCATGATAGCCACGTGATGTGTGCATGAGTTACGTGAGCAGAGTATGATCAGCCACGTGATCAGTGCATGAGTGCCACGTGATCAGTGCATGATATGTCACGTGACAGTGCATGATCAGCCACGTGAACAGTGCATGTTCAGCCACGTGATCAGTGCATGATAGCCACGTGATCAGTGCATGATCAGTTACGTGAGCAGTGTATGATCAGCCACGTGATCAGTGCATGGTCAGACACGTGAACAGTGTATGATCAGCCACGTGATCAGTGCATGATATCCAAGTGATCAGTGCATGATCATCACGTGATCAGTGTATGATCAGCCACGTGAACAGTGCATGCTCAGTCACGTGATCTGGGCCTGCTGAGCTGCGTGATTACTGTCTGCTCATCTGCTTGACAATTGCCAGCTGAGCTGCACGATTCCTGCCTGTCATCTGCTTGACAATTGTCAGCTGTGCTGCGTAATTCCTGCCTGCTCAGCTGCTTGATTATTGCCAGCTGAGCAGCATGATTCCTCACAGCTGAGTTCCATGATTATTGCCTGCTGACTGTTTGATTCGTGCCTACTCAGCTCTTTGTTTATTGCCTCCAGAGGCACGTGATCAGTGTATGATAGCAAACATGATCAGCGCATGATCAGTCACATGATCAGCGCCATTAAGTCACGTGATCACTGCATGATAGTCATGTGATCAGTCCATGCTCAGTCACGGTATCAGTGCATGATCAGCCACGTGATCAGTGCATGATCTGTCACAAGATTAGTGTATGATCATCCACGTGATCAGTGCATGGGCAGTCATGTGATCAGTGCATGATATAGACGTGATCAGTGCATGATCAGTCCGTGATCAGTGCATGATAGCCACGTGATCAGTGCATGATCAGTCACCTGATGGGTGTATGATCATTCACGTGACCAGTACATGGTAGCTACATGATCATTGCATGATCAGCCACGTGAGTAGTGCATGATAGCTACGTGATCACTGCATGATCAGTCACGTGATCAGTGCATGATCAGTCATGTGACCAGTACATGGTAGCTGCGTGATCATGGCATGATCAGCCACGTGAGCAGTGCATGATGATCAGCATGATCATCGTGATCAGTGCATGATCAGCCACGTGATCAGTGCATGATCAGTCACGTGATCAGTGCATGATCAGCCACGTGATCAGTGCATGATCAGTCACGTGATCAGTGCATGATCAGCCACGTGATCAGTGCATGATAGCGTGATCAGTGCATGATCAGCCACGTGATCAGTGCATGATCAGTTACGTGATCAGTGTATGATCAGCCACGTGATCAGTGCATGATCAGCCACGTGATCAGTGCATGATCAATTACGTGATCAGTGCATGATCAGTCACGTGACCAGTACATGGTAGCCACGTGATCATTGCATGATCAGCCACGTGATCAGTGCATGATAGCCACGTGATCAGTGCATGATAGCCACGTGATCAGTGCATGATCAGTCATGTGACGTGTGTGATCAGCCACGTGATCAGTGCATGATATCCACGTGATCAGTGCATGACAGCCACGTGATCAGTGCATGAGGCCACGTGATCAGTGCATGATCAGTCACGTGATCATGTGTGATCAGCCACGTGATCAGTGCATGATGAGCCACGTGATCAGTGCAGGATCAATTACGTGATCAGTGCATGATCAGTCACGTGACCAGTACATGGTTGCTACGTGATCGTTGCATGATCAGCCACGTGAGCAGTGCATGATAGCCACGTGATCAGTGCATGATCAGTCACGTGATCAGTACATGATCAGTCACGTGAACAGTGCATGATCATTCGTGATCAGTGCATGATCAGTCACGTTACAGTATATGGTTGCTACGTGATCATTCCATGACGAGCCACGTGAGCAGTGCATGATAGCCACGTGATGTGTGCATGAGTTACGTGAGCAGAGTATGATCAGCCACGTGATCAGTGCATGAGTGCCACGTGATCAGTGCATGATATGTCACGTGACAGGTGTGTGATCAGCCACGTGATCAGTGCATGTTCAGCCACGTGATCAGTGCATGATAGCCACGTGATCAGTGCATGATCAGTTACGTGAGCAGTGTATGATCAGCCACGTGATCAGTGCATGGTCAGACACGTGAACAGTGTATGATCAGCCACGTGATCAGTGCATGATATCCAAGTGATCAGTGCATGATCATCACGTGATCAGTGTATGATCAGCCACGTGAACAGTGCATGCTCAGTCACGTGATCTGGGTGCTGAGCTGCGTGATTACTGTCTGCTCATCTGCTTGACAATTGCCAGCTGAGCTGCACGATTCCTGCCTGTCATCTGCTTGACAATTGCCAGCTGTGCTGCGTAATTCCTGCCTGCTCAGCTGCTTGATTATTGCCAGCTGAGCAGCATGATTCCTCACACCTGTGTTCCATGAGTATTGCCTGCTGACTGTTTGATTCGTGCCTACTCAGCTCTTTGTTTATTGCCTCCAGAGGCACATGATCAGTGTATGATAGCAAACATGATCAGCATGATCAGTCACATGATCAGCGCCATTAAGTCACGTGATCACTACATGATAGTCATGTGATCAGTCCATGCTCAGTCACGGTATCAGTGCATGATCAGCCACGTGATCAGTGCATGATCTGTCACAAGATTAGTGTATGATCATCCACGTGATCAGTGCATGGGCAGTCATGTGATCAGTGCATGATATAGGCGTGAACAGTGCATGATCAGTCTCGTGATCAGTGCATGATAGCCACGTGATCAGTGCATGATCAGTCACCTGATGGGTGTATGATCATTCACGTGACCTGTACATGTCTACATGATCATTGCATGATCAGCCACGTGAGTAGTGCATGATAGCCACGTGATCAGTGCATGATCAGTCACGTGATCAGTGCATGATCAGTCATGTGACCAGTACATGGTAGCTGCGTGATCATGGCATGATCAGCCACGTGATCAGTGCATGATAGCCACGTGATCAGTGCATGATCAGACACGTGATCAGTGCATGATCAGTCACGTGATCAGTGCATGATCAGCCACGTGATCAGTGCATGATCAGGCACGTGATCAGTGCATGTCCAGCCAAGTGATCAGTGCATGATAGCCACGTGATCAGTGCATGATCAGTCACGTGATCAGTGCATGATCAGTTATGTGATCAGTGTATGATCAGCCACGTGATCAGTGCATGATCAGCCACATGATCAGTGCATGATCAATTACGTGATCAGTGCATGATCAGTCACGTGACCAGTACATGGTAGCTACGTGATCATTGCATGATCAGCCACGTGATCAGTGCATGATAGCCACGTGATCAGTGCATGATAGCCACGTGATCAGTGCATGATCAGTCATGTGATACGTGTGTGATCAGCCACGTGATCAGTGCATGATATCCACGTGATCAGTGCATGACAGCCACGTGATCAGTGCATGAGAGCCACGTGATCAGTGCATGATCAGTCACGTGATCATGTGTGATCAGCCACGTGATCAGTGCATGATGAGCCACGTGATCAGTGCAGGATCAATTACGTGATCAGTGCATGATCAGTCACGTGACCAGTACATGGTTGCTACGTGATCGTTGCATGATCAGCCACGTGAGCAGAGCATGATAGCCACGTGATCAGTGCATGATCAGTCACGTGATCAGTACATGATCAGTCACGTGAACAGTGCATGATCATTTACGTGATCTGTGCATGATCAGTCACGTTACCAGTATATGGTGCTACGTGATCATTCCATGACGAGCCACGTGAGCAGTGCATGATAGCCACGTGATGTGTGCATGAGTTACGTGAGCAGAGTATGATCAGCCACGTGATCAGTGCATGAGTGCCACGTGATCAGTGCATGATATGTCACGTGACAGGTGTGTGATCAGCCACGTGAACAGTGCATGTTCAGCCACGTGATCAGTGCATGATAGCCACGTGATCAGTGCATGATCAGTTACGTGAGCAGTGTATGATCAGCCACGTGATCAGTGCATGGTCAGACACGTGAACAGTGTATGATCAGCCACGTGATCAGTGCATGATATCCAAGTGATCAGTGCATGATCATCACGTGATCAGTGTATGATCAGCCACGTGAACAGTGCATGCTCAGTCACGTGATCTGGGCCTGCTGAGCTGCGTGATTACTGTCTGCTCATCTGCTTGACAATTGCCAGCTGAGCTGCACGATTCCTGCCTGTCATCTGCTTGACAATTGCCAGCTGTGCTGCGTAATTCCTGCCTGCTCAGCTGCTTGATTATTGCCAGCTGAGCAGCATGATTCCTCACACCTGAGTTCCATGATTATTGCCTGCTGACTGTTTGATTCGTGCCTACTCAGCTCTTTGTTTATTGCCTCCAGAGGCACATGATCAGTGTATGATAGCAAACATGATCAGCGCATGATCAGTCACATGATCAGCGCCATTAAGTCACGTGATCACTACATGATAGTCATGTGATCAGTCCATGCTCAGTCACGGTATCAGTGCATGATCAGCCACGTGATCAGTGCATGATCTGTCACATGATTAGTGTATGATCATCCACGTGATCAGTGCATGGGCAGTCATGTGATCAGTGCATGATATAGACGTGATCAGTGCATGATCAGTCTCGTGATCAGTGCATGATAGCCACGTGATCAGTGCATGATCAGTCACCTGATGGGTGTATGATCATTCACGTGACCTGTACATGGTAGCTACATGATCATTGCATGATCAGCCACGTGAGTAGTGCATGATAGCCACGTGATCACTGCATGATCAGTCACGTGATCAGTGCATGATCAGTCATGTGACCAGTACATGGTAGCTGCGTGATCATGGCATGATCAGCCACGTGAGCAGTGCATGATAGCCACGTGATCAGTGCATGATCAGTCACGTGATCAGTGCATGATCAGTCACGTGATCAGTGCATGATCAGCCACGTGATCAGTGCATGATCAGTCACGTGATCAGTGCATGATCAGCCACGTGATCAGTGCATGATAGCCACGTGATCAGTGCATGATCAGTCACGTGATCAGTGCATGATCAGTTACGTGATCAGTGCATGATCAGCCACGTGATCAGTGCATGATCAGCCACGTGATCAGTGCATGATCAGTCGTGATCAGTGCATGATCAGTCACGTGACAGTACATGGTAGCTACGTGATCAGTGCATGATCAGCCACGTGATCAGTGCATGATCAGCCACGTGATCAGTGCATGATAGCCACGTGATCAGTGCATGATCAGTCATGTGATCGTGTGTGATCAGCCACGTGATCAGTGCATGATATCCACGTGATCAGTGCATGATCAGCCACGTGATCAGTGCATGAGAGCCACGTGATCAGTGCATGATCAGTCACGTGATCATGTGTGATCAGCCACGTGATCAGTGCATGATCAGCCACGTGATCAGTGCATGATCAATTACGTGATCAGTGCATGATCAGTCACGTGATCAGTGCATGGTTGCTACGTGATCGTGCATGATCAGCCACGTGATCAGTGCATGATAGCCACGTGATCAGTGCATGATCAGTCACGTGATCAGTGCATGATCAGTCACGTGAACAGTGCATGATCAGTTACGTGATCAGTGCATGATCAGTCACGTGACCAGTATATGGTTTGCTACGTGATCATTCCATGACAGCCACGTGAGCAGTGCATGATAGCCACGTGATCAGTGCATGATCAGTCACGTGAGCAGAGTATGATCAGCCACGTGATCAGTGCATGATGCCACGTGATCAGTGCATGATAGTCACGTGACAGTGTGTGATCAGCCACGTGATCAGTGCATGATCAGCCACGTGATCAGTGCATGATAGCCACGTGATCAGTGCATGATCAGTCACGTGATCAGTGCATGATCAGCCACGTGATCAGTGCATGATCAGCCACGTGATCAGTGCATGATCAGCCACGTGATCAGTGCATGATCAGCCACGTGATCAGTGCATGATAGCCACGTGATCAGTGCATGATCAGTCACGTGATCAGTGCATGATCAGTTACGTGATCAGTGCATGATCAGCCACGTGATCAGTGCATGATCAGCCACGTGATCAGTGCATGATCAATCACGTGATCAGTGCATGATCAGTCACGTGATCAGTACATGATAGCTACGTGATCAGTGCATGATCAGCCACGTGATCAGTGCATGATAGCCACGTGATCAGTGCATGATAGCCACGTGATCAGTGCATGATCAGTCATGTGATACGTGTGTGATCAGCCACGTGATCAGTGCATGATATCCACGTGATCAGTGCATGATCAGCCACGTGATCAGTGCATGATAGCCACGTGATCAGTGCATGATCAGTCACGTGATCATGTGTGATCAGCCACGTGATCAGTGCATGATGAGCCACGTGATCAGTGCATGATCAATTACGTGATCAGTGCATGATCAGTCACGTGACCAGTACATGGTTGCTCGTGATCATTGCATGATCAGCCACGTGATCAGTGCATGATAGCCACGTGATCAGTGCATGATCAGTCACGTGATCAGTACATGATCAGTCACGTGAACAGTGCATGATCATTTACGTGATCAGTGCATGATCAGTCACGTGACCAGTATATGGTAGCTACGTGATCATTCATGAGCCACGTGAGCAGTGCATGATAGCCACGTGATGTGTGCATGAGTTACGTGAGCAGAGTATGATCAGCCACGTGATCAGTGCATGAGTGCCACGTGATCAGTGCATGATATGTCACGTGACAGGTGTGTGATCAGCCACGTGAACAGTGCATGTTCAGCCACGTGATCAGTGCATGATAGCCACGTGATCAGTGCATGATCAGTTACGTGAGCAGTGTATGATCAGCCACGTGATCAGTGCATGGTCAGACACGTGAACAGTGTATGATCAGCCACGTGATCAGTGCATGATATCCAAGTGATCAGTGCATGATCATCACGTGATCAGTGTATGATCAGCCACGTGAACAGTGCATGCTCAGTCACGTGATCTGGGCCTGCTGAGCTGCGTGATTACTGTCTGCTCATCTGCTTGACAATTGCCAGCTGAGCTGCACGATTCCTGCCTGTCATCTGCTTGACAATTGCCAGCTGTGCTGCGTAATTCCTGCCTGCTCAGCTGCTTGATTATTGCCAGCTGAGCAGCATGATTCCTCACACCTGAGTTCCATGATTATTGCCTGCTGACTGTTTGATTTGTGCCTACTCAGCTCTTTGTTTATTGCCTCCAGAGGCACATGATCAGTGTATGATAGCAAACATGATCAGCGCATGATCAGTCACATGATCAGCGCCATTAAGTCACGTGATCACTACATGATAGTCATGTGATCAGTCCATGCTCAGTCACGGTATCAGTGCATGATCAGCCACGTGATCAGTGCATGATCTGTCACAAGATTAGTGTATGATCATCCGTGATCAGTGCATGGGCAGTCATGTGATCAGTGCATGATATAGACGTGATCAGTGCATGATCAGTCACGTGATCAGTGCATGATAGCCACGTGATCAGTGCATGATCAGTCACCTGATGGGTGTATGATCATTCACGTGACCTGTACATGGTAGCTACATGATCATTGCATGATCAGCCACGTGAGTAGTGCATGATAGCCACGTGATCACTGCATGATCAGTCACGTGATCAGTGCATGATCAGTCATGTGACCAGTACATGGTAGCTGCGTGATCATGGCATGATCAGCCACGTGAGCAGTGCATGATAGCCACGTGATCAGTGCATGATCAGCCACGTGATCAGTGCATGATCAGTCACGTGATCAGTGCATGATCAGCCACGTGATCAGTGCATGATCAGTCACGTGATCAGTGCATGATCAGCCACGTGATCAGTGCATGATAGCACGTGATCAGTGCATGATCAGTCACGTGATCAGTGCATGATCAGTCATGTGATCAGTGCATGATCAGCCACGTGATCAGTGCATGATCAGCCACGTGATCAGTGCATGATCAATTACGTGATCAGTGCATGATCAGTCACGTGACCAGTACATGGTAGCTACGTGATCAGTGCATGATCAGCCACGTGATCAGTGCATGATAGCCACGTGATCAGTGCATGATAGCCACGTGATCAGTGCATGATCAGTCATGTGATCGTGTGTGATCAGCCACGTGATCAGTGCATGATATCCACGTGATCAGTGCATGGCAGCCACGTGATCAGTGCATGATAGCCACGTGATCAGTGCATGATCAGTCACGTGATCATGTGTGATCAGCCACGTGATCAGTGCATGATCAGCCACGTGATCAGTGCAGGATCAATTACGTGATCAGTGCATGATCAGTCACGTGACCAGTACATGGTTGCTACGTGATCGTTGCATGATCAGCCACGTGAGCAGTGCATGATAGCCACGTGATCAGTGCATGATCAGTCACGTGAACAGTGAATGATCAGACACGTGATCAGTGCATGATCATTTACGTGATCAGTGCATGATCAGTCACGTGACCAGTATATGGTTGCTACGTGATCATTCCATGACGAGCCACGTGAGCAGTGCATGATAGCCACGTGATGTGTGCATGAGTTACGTGAGCAGAGTATGATCAGCCACGTGATCAGTGCATGAGTGCCACGTGATCAGTGCATGATATGTCACGTGACAGGTGTGTGATCAGCCACGTGAACAGTGCATGTTCAGCCACGTGATCAGTGCATGATAGCCACGTGATCAGTGCATGATCAGTTACGTGAGCAGTGTATGTTCAGCCACGTGATCAGTGCATGGTCAGACACGTGAACAGTGTATGATCAGCCACGTGATCAGTGCATGATATCCAAGTGATCAGTGCATGATCATCACGTGATCAGTGTATGATCAGCCACGTGAACAGTGCATGCTCAGTCACGTGATCTGGGCCTGCTGAGCTGCGTGATTACTGTCTGCTCATCTGCTTGACAATTGCCAGCTGAGCTGCACGATTCCTGCCTGTCATCTGCTTGACAATTGCCAGCTGTGCTGCGTAATTCCTGCCTGTTCAGCTGCTTGATTATTGCCAGCTGAGCAGCATGATTCCTCACACCTGAGTTCCATGATTATTGCCTGCTGACTGTTTGATTCGTGCCTACTCAGCTCTTTGTTTATTGCCTCCAGAGGCACATGATCAGTGTATGATAGCAAACATGATCAGTGCATGATCAGTCACATGATCAGCGCCATTAAGTCACGTGATCACTACATGATAGTCATGTGATCAGTCCATGCTCAGTCACGGTATCAGTGCATGATCAGCCACGTGATCAGTGCATGATCTGTCACATTCAGTGTATGATCATCCACGTGATCAGTGCATGGGCAGTCATGTGATCAGTGCATGATATAGACGTGATCAGTGCATGATCAGTCTCGTGATCAGTGCATGATAGCCACGTGATCAGTGCATGATCAGTCACGTGATGGGTGTATGATCATTCACGTGACCTGTACATGGTAGCTACATGATCATTGCATGATCAGCCACGTGAGTAGTGCATGATAGCCACGTGATCACTGCATGATCAGTCACGTGATCAGTGCATGATCAGTCATGTGACCAGTACATGGTAGCTGCGTGATCATGGCATGATCAGCCACGTGAGCAGTGCATGATAGCCACGTGATCAGTGCATGATCAGTCACGTGATCAGTGCATGATCAGCCACGTGATCAGTGCATGATCAGGCACGTGATCAGTGCATGTCCAGCCACGTGATCAGTGCATGATCAGCCACGTGATCAGTGCATGATCAGTCACGTGATCAGTGCATGATCAGTTACGTGATCAGTGCATGATCAGCCACGTGATCAGTGCATGATCAGCCACGTGATCAGTGCATGATCAGTTACGTGATCAGTGCATGATCAGTCACGTGATCAGTGCATGGTCAGCTACGTGATCAGTGCATGATCAGCCACGTGATCAGTGCATGATCAGCCACGTGATCAGTGCATGATAGCCACGTGATCAGTGCATGATCAGTCACGTGATCAGTGTGATCAGCCACGTGATCAGTGCATGATATCCACGTGATCAGTGCATGACAGCCACGTGATCAGTGCATGATAGCCACGTGATCAGTGCATGATCAGTCACGTGATCATGTGTGATCAGCCACGTGATCAGTGCATGATCAGCCACGTGATCAGTGCATGATCAATTACGTGATCAGTGCATGATCAGTCACGTGACCAGTGCATGGTTGCTACGTGATCAGTGCATGATCAGCCACGTGATCAGTGCATGATAGCCACGTGATCAGTGCATGATCAGTCACGTGATCAGTGCATGATCAGTCACGTGATCAGTGCATGATCAGCCACGTGATCAGTGCATGATCAGTCACGTGATCAGTGCATGATTGCTACGTGATCATTCCATGACAGCCACGTGAGCAGTGCATGATAGCCACGTGATGAGTGCATGAGTTACGTGATCAGTGTATGATCAGCCACGTGATCAGTGCATGAGTGCCACGTGATCAGTGCATGATATCACGTGATCAGTGTGTGATCAGCCACGTGATCAGTGCATGATCAGCCACGTGATCAGTGCATGATAGCCACGTGATCAGTGCATGATCAGTCACGTGATCAGTGCATGATCAGCCACGTGATCAGTGCATGATCAGACACGTGATCAGTGTATGATCAGCCACGTGATCAGTGCATGATAGCCAAGTGATCAGTGCATGATCAGTCACGTGATCAGTGCATGAAGTCACGTGATCAGTGCATGATCAGTCACGTGATCAGTCCATGCTCAGTCACGTATCAGTGCATGATCAGCCACGTGATCAGTGCATGATCTGTCACAAGATCAGTGTATGATCATCCACGTGATCAGTGCATGCAGTCATGTGATCAGTGCATGATATAGACGTGATCAGTGCATGATCAGTCACGTGATCAGTGCATGATAGCCACGTGATCAGTGCATGATCAGTCACCTGATGGGTGTATGATCATTCGTGACCTGTACATGGTAGCTACATGATCATTGCATGATCAGCCACGTGATAGTGCATGATAGCCACGTGATCAGTGCATGATCAGTCACGTGATCAGTGCATGATCAGTCATGTGACCAGTACATGGTAGCTGCGTGATCATGGCATGATCAGCCACGTGATCAGTGCATGATAGCCACGTGATCAGTGCATGATCAGTCACGTGATCAGTGCATGATCAGTCACGTGATCAGTGCATGATCAGCCACGTGATCAGTGCATGATCAGCCACGTGATCAGTGCATGATAGCCACGTGATCAGTGCATGATCAGTCACGTGATCAGTGCATGATCAGTTACGTGATCAGTGCATGATCAGCCACGTGATCAGTGCATGATCAGCCACGTGATCAGTGCATGATCAGTTACGTGATCAGTGCATGATCAGTCACGTGACCAGTGCATGGTAGCTACGTGATCATTGCATGATCAGCCACGTGATCAGTGCATGATAGCACGTGATCAGTGCATGATCAGTCACGTGATCAGTGTGTGATCAGCCACGTGATCAGTGCATGATATCCACGTGATCAGTGCATGATCAGCCACGTGATCAGTGCATGATAGCCACGTGATCAGTGCATGATCAGTCACGTGATCAGTGTGATCAGCCACGTGATCAGTGCATGATCAGCCACGTGATCAGTGCATGATCAGTTACGTGATCAGTGCATGATCAGTCACGTGATCAGTGCATGGTCAGCTACGTGATCAGTGCATGATCAGCCACGTGATCAGTGCATGATAGCCACGTGATCAGTGCATGATCATCACGTGATCAGTGCATGATCAGCCACGTGAACAGTGCATGCTCAGTCACGTGATCTGGGCCTGCTGAGCTGCGTGATTACTGTCTGCTCATCTGCTTGACAATTGCCAGCTGAGCTGCAGTTCCTGCCTGTCATCTGCTTGACAATTGCCAGCTGTGCTGCGTAATTCCTGCCTGCTCAGCTGCTTGATTATTGCCAGCTGAGCAGCATGATTCCTCACACCTGAGTTCCATGATTATTGCCTGCTGACTGTTTGATTTGTGCCTACTCAGCTCTTTGTTTATTGCCTCCAGAGGCACATGATCAGTGTATGATAGCAAACATGATCAGCGCATGATCAGTCACATGATCAGTGCCATTAAGTCACGTGATCACTACATGATAGTCATGTGATCAGTCCATGCTCAGTCACGGTATCAGTGCATGATCAGCCACGTGATCAGTGCATGATCTGTCACATGATTAGTGTATGATCATCCACGTGATCAGTGCATGGGCAGTCATGTGATCAGTGCATGATATAGACGTGATCAGTGCATGATCAGTCACGTGATCAGTGCATGATCAGTTACGTGATCAGTGCATGATCAGCCACGTGATCAGTGCATGATCAGCCACGTGATCAGTGCATGATCAGTTACGTGATCAGTGCATGATCAGTCACGTGATCAGTGCATGATAGCCACGTGATTGCATGATCAGCCACGTGATCAGTGCATGATCACCGTGATCAGTGCATGATAGCCACGTGATCAGTGCATGATCAGCCACGTGATCAGTGCATGATCAGTTACGTGATCAGTGCATGATCAGTCACGTGATCAGTGCATGATCACTACGTGATCAGTGCATGATCAGCCACGTGATCAGTGCATGATAGCCACGTGATCAGTGCATGATCAGTCACGTGATCAGTGCATGATCAGTTACGTGATCAGTGTATGATCAGCCACGTGATCAGTGCATGATCAGCCACGTGATCAGTGCATGATCAATTACGTGATCAGTGCATGATCAGTCACGTGACCAGTACATGGTAGCTACGTGATCATTGCATGATCAGCCACGTGATCAGTGCATGATAGCCACGTGATCAGTGCATGATAGCCACGTGATCAGTGCATGATCAGTCACGTGATACGTGTGTGATCAGCCACGTGATCAGTGCATGATATCACGTGATCAGTGCATGACAGCCACGTGATCAGTGCATGAGAGCCACGTGATCAGTGCATGATCAGTCACGTGATCATGTGTGATCAGCCACGTGATCAGTGCATGATGAGCCACGTGATCAGTGCATGATCAATTACGTGATCAGTGCATGATCAGTCACGTGACCAGTACATGGTTGCTACGTGATCGTTGCATGATCTGCCACGTGAGCAGAGCATGATAGCCACGTGATCAGTGCATGATCAGTCACGTGATCAGTGCATGATCAGTCACGTGAACAGTGCATGATCATTTACGTGATCAGTGCATGATCAGTCACGTGACCAGTATATGGTTGCTACGTGATCATTCCATGACGAGCCACGTGAGCAGTGCATGATAGCCACGTGATGTGTGCATGAGTTACGTGAGCAGAGTATGATCAGCCACGTGATCAGTGCATGAGTGCCACGTGATCAGTGCATGATATGTCACGTGACAGGTGTGTGATCAGCCACGTGAACAGTGCATGTTCAGCCACGTGATCAGTGCATGATAGCCACGTGATCAGTGCATGATCAGCCACGTGATCAGTGCATGGTCAGACACGTGAACAGTGTATGATCAGCCACGTGATCAGTGCATGATATCCAAGTGATCAGTGCATGATCATCACGTGATCAGTGTATGATCAGCCACGTGAACAGTGCATGCTCAGTCACGTGATCAGGGCCTGCTGAGCTGCGTGATTACTGTCTGCTCATCTGCTTGACAATTGCCAGCTGAGCTGCACGATTCCTGCCTGTCATCTGCTTGACAATTGCCAGCTGTGCTGCGTAATTCCTGCCTGCTCAGCTGCTTGATTATTGCCAGCTGAGCAGCATGATTCCTCACACCTGAGTTCCATGATTATTGCCTGCTGACTGTTTGATTCGTGCCTACTCAGCTCTTTGTTTATTGCCTCCAGAGGCACATGATCAGTGTATGATAGCAAACATGATCAGCGCATGATCAGTCACATGATCAGCGCCATTAAGTCACGTGATCACTACATGATAGTCATGTGATCAGTCCATGCTCAGTCACGTATCAGTGCATGATCAGCCACGTGATCAGTGCATGATCAGTCCATGATCAGTGTATGATCATCCACGTGATCAGTGCATGGGCAGTCATGTGATCAGTGCATGATATAGACGTGATCAGTGCATGATCAGTCACGTGATGCATGATAGCCACGTGATCAGTGCATGATCAGTCACGTGATACGTGTGTGATCAGCCACGTGATCAGTGCATGATATCCACGTGATCAGTGCATGATCAGCCACGTGATCAGTGCATGATGCCACAGGGATCAGTGCATGATCAGTCACGTGATACATGTGTGATCAGCCACGTGATCAGTGCATGATGAGCCACGTGATCAGTGCAGGATCAATTACGTGATCAGTGCATGATCAGTCACGTGACCAGTACATGGTTGCTACGTGATCGTTGCATGATCAGCCACGTGAGCAGAGCATGATAGCCACGTGATCAGTGCATGATCAGTCACGTGATCAGTACATGATCAGTCACGTGAAAAGTGCATGATCATTTACGTGATCTTTGCATGATCAGTCACGTGACCAGTATATGGTTGCTACGTGATCATTCCATGACGAGCCACGTGAGCAGTGCATGATAGCCACGTGATGTGTGCATGAGTTACGTGAGCAGAGTATGATCAGCCACGTGATCAGTGCATGAGTGCCACGTGATCAGTGCATGATATGTCACGTGACAGGTGTGTGATCAGCCACGTGAACAGTGCATGTTCAGCCACGTGATCAGTGCATGATAGCCACGTGATCAGTGCATGATCAGTTACGTGAGCAGTGTATGATCAGCCACGTGATCAGTGCATGATCAGACACGTGAACAGTGTATGATCAGTCACGTGATCAGTGCATGATATCCAAGTGATCAGTGCATGATCATCACGTGATCAGTGTATGATCAGCCACGTGAACAGTGCATGCTCAGTCACGTGATCTAGGCCTGCTGAGCTGCGTGATTACTGTCTGCTCATCTGCTTGACAATTGCCAGCTGAGCTGCACGATTCCTGCCTGTCATCTGCTTGACAATTGCCAGCTGTGCTGCGTAATTCCTGCCTGCTCAGCTGCTTGATTATTGCCAGCTGAGCAGCATGATTCCTCACACCTGAGTTCCATGATTATTGCCTGCTGACTGTTTGATTCGTGCCTACTCAGCTCTTTGTTTATTGCCTCCAGAGGCACATGATCAGTGTATGATAGCAAACATGATCAGCGCATGATCAGTCACATGATCAGTGCCATTAAGTCACGTGATCACTACATGATAGTCATGTGATCAGTCCATGCTCAGTCACGGTATCAGTGCATGATCAGCCACGTGATCAGTGCATGATCTGTCACATGATTAGTGTATGATCATCCACGTGATCAGTGCATGGGCAGTCATGTGATCAGTGCATGATATAGACGTGATCAGTGCATGATCAGTCTCGTGATCAGTGCATGATAGCCACGTGATCAGTGCATGATCAGTCACCTGATGGGTGTATGATCATTCACGTGACCTGTACATGGTAGCTACATGATCATTGCATGATCAGCCACGTGAGTAGTGCATGATAGCCACGTGATCACTGCATGATCAGTCACGTGATCAGTGCATGATCAGTCATGTGACCAGTACATGGTAGGTGCGTGATCATGGCATGATCAGCCACGTGAGCAGTGCATGATAGCCACGTGATCAGTGCATGATCAGACACGTGATCAGTGCATGATCAGTCACGTGATCAGTGCATGATCAGCCGTGATCAGTGCATGACCAGGCACGTGATCAGTGTATGTCAGCCACGTGATCAGTGCATGATAGCCACGTGATCAGTGCATGATCAGTCACGTGATCAGTGCATGATCAGTTATGTGATCAGTGTATGATCAGCCACGTGATCAGTGCATGATCAGCCACGTGATCAGTGCATGATCAATTACGTGATCAGTGCATGATCAGTCACGTGACCAGTACATGGTAGCTACGTGATCATTGCATGATGCCACGTGATCAGTGCATGATAGCCACGTGATCAGTGCATGATAGCCACGTGATCAGTGCATGATCAGTCATGTGATACGTGTGTGATCAGCCACGTGATCAGTGCATGATATCCACGTGATCAGTGCATGACAGCCACGTCAGTGCATGAGCCACGTGATCAGTGCATGATCAGTCACGTGATACTGTGTGATCAGCCACGTGATCAGTGCATGATCAGCCACGTGATCAGTGCATGATCAATTACGTGATCAGTGCATGATCAGTCACGTGACCAGTACATGGTTGCTACGTGATCGTTGCATGATCAGCCACGTGAGCAGTGCATGATAGCCACGTGATCAGTGCATGATCAGTCACGTGATCAGTACATGATCAGTCACGTGACAGTGCATGATCATTTACGTGATCTTTGCATGATCAGTCACGTGACCAGTATATGGTTGCCTACATGATCATTCCATGACGAGCCACGTGAGCAGTGCATGATAGCCACGTGATGTGTGCATGAGTTACGTGAGCAGAGTATGATCAGCCACGTGATCAGTGCATGAGTGCCACGTGATCAGTGCATGATATGTCACGTGACAGTGTGTGATCAGCCACGTGAACAGTGCATGTTCAGCACGTGATCAGTGCATGATAGCCACGTGATCAGTGCATGATCAGTTACGTGAGCAGTGTATGATCAGCCACGTGATCAGTGCATGGTCAGACACGTGAACAGTGTATGATCAGCCACGTGATCAGTGCATGATATCCAAGTGATCAGTGCATGATCATCACGTGATCAGTGTATGATCAGCCACGTGAACAGTGCATGCTCAGTCACGTGATCAGGGCCTGCTGAGCTGCGTGATTACTGTCTGCTCATATGCTTGATAATTGCCAGCTGAGCTGCACGATTCCTGCCTGTCATCTGCTTGACAATTGCCAGCTGTGCTGCGTAATTCCTGCCTGCTCAGCTGCTTGATTATTGCCAGCTGAGCAGCATGATTCCTCACACCTGAGTTCCATGATTATTGCCTGCTGACTGTTTGATTCGTGCCTACTCAGCTCTTTGTTTATTGCCTCCAGAGGCACATGATCAGTGTATGATAGCAAACATGATCAGTCACATGATCAGCGCCATTAAGTCACGTGATCACTACATGATAGTCATGTGATCAGTCCATGCTCAGTCACGGTATCAGTGCATGATCAGCCACGTGATCAGTGCATGATCTGTCACAGTTAGTGTATGATCATCCACGTGATCAGTGCATGGGCAGTCATGTGATCAGTGCATGATATAGACGTGATCAGTGCATGATCAGTCACGTGATCAGTGCATGATAGCCACGTGATCAGTGCATGATCAGTCACCTGATGGGTGTATGATCAGTCACGTGACCAGTACATGGTAGCTACATGATCATTGCATGATCAGCCACGTGATCAGTGCATGATAGTCATGTGATCAGTGCATGATATAGGCGTGAACAGTGCATGATCAGTCACGTGATCAGTGCATGATAGCCACGTGATCAGTGCATGATCAGTCACGTGATGGGTGCATGATCATTCACGTGATCAGTACATGGTAGCTACGTGATCAGTGCATGATCAGCCACGTGATCAGTGCATGATAGCCACGTGATCAGTGCATGATCAGTCACGTGATCAGTGCATGATCAGTCATGTGATCAGTGCATGGTAGCTGCGTGATCATGCATGATCAGCCACGTGAGCAGTGCATGATAGCCACGTGATCAGTGCATGATCAGTCACGTGATCAGTGCATGATCAGTCACGTGATCAGTGCATGATCAGCCACGTGATCAGTGCATGATCAGTCACGTGATCAGTGCATGATCAGCCACGTGATCAGTGCATGATCAGGCACGTGATCAGTGCATGTCCAGCCAAGTGATCAGTGCATGATAGCCACGTGATCAGTGCATGATCAGTCACGTGATCAGTGCATGATCAGTTACGTGATCAGTGTATGATCAGCACGTGATCAGTGCATGATCAGCCACGTCAGTGCATGATCAGTCACGTGATCAGTGCATGATCAGTCACGTGATCAGTGCATGGTAGCTACGTGATCAGTGCATGATCAGCCACGTGATCAGTGCATGATAGCCACGTGATCAGTGCATGATAGCCACGTGATCAGTGCATGATCAGTCATGTGATACGTGTGTGATCAGCCACGTGATCAGTGCATGATAGCCACGTGATCAGTGCATGACAGCCACGTGATCAGTGCATGATAGCCACGTGATCAGTGCATGATCAGTCACGTGATACATGTGTGATCAGCCACGTGATCAGTGCATGATGAGCCACGTGATCAGTGCAGGATCAATTACGTGATCAGTGCATGATCAGTCACGTGACCAGTACATGGTTGCTACGTGATCGTTGCATGATCAGCCACGTGAGCAGAGCATGATAGCCACGTGATCAGTGCATGATCAGTCACGTGATCAGTGCAGTCACGTGAACAGTGCATGATCATTTACGTGATCTTTGCATGATCAGTCACGTTACCAGTATATGCTTGCTACGTGATCATTCCATGACGAGCCACGTGAGCAGTGCATGATAGCACGTGATGTGTGCATGAGTTACGTGAGCAGAGTATGATCAGCCACGTGATCAGTGCATGAGTGCCACGTGATCAGTGCATGATATGTTACGTGACAGGTGTGTGATCAGCCACGTGAACAGTGCATGTTCAGCCACGTGATCAGTGCATGATAGTCACGTGATCAGTGCATGATCAGTTACGTGAGCAGTGTATGATCAGCCACGTGATCAGTGCATGATATCCAAGTGATCAGTGCATGATCATCACGTGATCAGTGTATGATCAGCCACGTGAACAGTGCATGCTCAGTCACGTGATCTGGGCCTGCTGAGCTGCGTGATTACTGTCTGCTCATCTGCTTGACAATTGCCAGCTGAGCTGCACGATTCCTGCCTGTCATCTGCTTGACAATTGCCAGCTGTGCTGCGTAATTCCTGCCTGCTCAGCTGCTTGATTATTGCCAGCTGAGCAGCATGATTCCTCACACCTGAGTTCCATGATTATTGCCTGCTGACTGTTTGATTCGTGCCTACTCAGCTCTTTGTTTATTGCCTCCAGAGGCACATGATCAGTGTATGATAGCAAACATGATCAGCGCATGATCAGTCACATGATCAGCGCCATTAAGTCACGTGATCACTACATGATAGTCATGTGATCAGTCCATGCTCAGTCACGGTATCAGTGCATGATCAGCCACGTGATCAGTGCATGATCTGTCACATGATTAGTGTATGATCATCCACGTGATCAGTGCATGGGCAGTCATGTGATCAGTGCATGATATAGACGTGATCAGTGCATGATCAGTCTCGTGATCAGTGCATGATAGCCACGTGATCAGTGCATGATCAGTCACCTGATGGGTGTATGATCATTCACGTGACCTACATGGTAGCTACATGATCATTGCATGATCAGCCACGTGAGTAGTGCATGATAGCCACGTGATCAGTGCATGATCAGTCACGTGATCAGTGCATGATCAGTCATGTGACCAGTACATGGTAGCTGCGTGATCATGGCATGATCAGCCACGTGAGCAGTGCATGATAGCCACGTGATCAGTGCATGATCAGACACGTGATCAGTGCATGATCAGTCACGTGATCAGTGCATGATCAGGCACGTGATCAGTGTATGTCAAGTGATCAGTGCATGATAGCCACGTGATCAGTGCATGTCAGCCACGTGATCAGTGCATGATAGCCACGTGATCAGTGCATGATCAGTCATGTGATACGTGTGTGATCAGCCACGTGATCAGTGCATGATATCCACGTGATCAGTGCATGACAGCCACGTGATCAGTGCATGAGAGCCACGGGATCAGTGCATGATCAGTCACGTGATACGTGTGATCAGCCACGTGATCAGTGCATGATGAGCCACGTGATCAGTTCAGGATCAATTACGTGATCAGTGCATGATCAGTCACGTGACCAGTACATGGTTGCTACGTGATCGTTGCATGATCAGCCACGAGAGCAGAGCATGATAGCCACGTGGTCAGTGCATGATCAGTCACGTGATCAGTACATGATCAGTCACGTGAACAGTGCATGATCATTTACGTGATCATTGCATGATCAGTCACGTTACCAGTATGGTTGCTACGTGATTCATGACGAGCCACGTGAGCAGTGCATGATAGCCACGTGATGTGTGCATGAGTTACGTGAGCAGAGTATGATCAGCCACGTGATCAGTGCATGAGTGCCACGTGATCAGTGCATGATATGTCACGTGACAGGTGTGTGATCAGCCACGTGAACAGTGCATGTTCAGCCACGTGATCAGTGCATGATAGCCACGTGATCAGTGCATGATCAGTTACGTGAGCAGTGTATGATCAGCCACGTGATCAGTGCATGGTCAGACACGTGAACAGTGTATGATCAGCCACGTGATCAGTGCATGATATCCAAGTGATCAGTGCATGATCATCACGTGATCAGTGTATGATCAGCCACGTGAACAGTGCATGCTCAGTCACGTGATCTGGGCCTGCTGAGCTGCGTGATTACTGTCTGCTCATCTGCTTGACAATTGCCAGCTGAGCTGCACGATTCCTGCCTGTCATCTGCTTGACAATTGCCAGCTGTGCTGCGTAATTCCTGCCTGTTCATCTGCTTGATTATTGCCAGCTGAGCAGCATGATTCCTCACACTGAGTTCCATGATTATTGCCTGCTGACTGTTTGATTCGTGCCTACTCAGCTCTTTGTTTATTGCCTCCAGAGGCACATGATCAGTGTATGATAGCAAACATGATCAGCGCATGATCAGTCACATGATCAGCGCCATTAAGTCACGTGATCACTACATGATAGTCATGTGATCAGTCCATGCTCAGTCACGGTATCAGTGCATGATCAGCCACGTGATCAGTGCATGATCTGTCACAAGATTAGTGTATGATCATCCACGTGATCAGTGCATGGGCAGTCATGTGATCAGTGCATGATATAGGCGTGAACAGTGCATGATCAGTCTCGTGATCAGTGCATGATAGCCACGTGATCAGTGCATGATCAGTCACCTGATGGGTGTATGATCATTCACGTGGCCTGTACATGGTAGCTACATGATCATTGCATGGTCAGCCACGTGAGTAGTTCATGATAGCCACGTGATCACTGCATGATCAGTCACGTGATCAGTGCATGATCAGTCATGTGACCAGTACATGGTAGCTGCGTGATCATGGCATGATCAGCCACGTGAGCAGTGCATGATAACCCGCGTGATCAGTGCATGATCAGTCACGAGATCAGTGCATGATCACACGTGATCAGTGCATGATCAGGCACGTGATCAGTGCATGTCCAGCCAAGTGATCAGTGCATGATAGCCACGTGATCAGTGCATGATCAGTCACGTGATCAGTGCATGATCAGTTATGTGATCAGTGTATGATCAGCCACGTGATCAGTGCATGATCAGCCAATGATCAGTGCATGATCAATTACGTGATCAGTGCATGATCAGTCACGTGACCAGTGCATGGTAGCTACGTGATCATTGCTGATCAGCCCATGATCAGTGCATGATAGCCACGTGATCAGTGCATGATAGCCACGTGATCAGTGCATGATCAGTCATGTGATACGTGTGTGATGCCACGTGATCAGTGCATGATATCCACGTGATCAGTGCATGACAGCCACGTGATCAGTGCATGAGAGCCACGGATCAGTGCATGATCAGTCACGTGATACATGTGTGATCAGCCACGTGATCAGTGCATGATGAGCCACGTGATCAGTGCAGGATCAATTACGTGATCAGTGCATGATCAGTCACGTGACCAGTACATGGTTGCTACGTGATCGTTGCATGATCAGCCACGTGAGCAGAGCATGATAGCCACGTGGTCAGTGCATGATCAGTCACGTGATCAGTACATGATCAGTCACGTGAACAGTGCATGATCATTTACGTGATCTTTCCATGATCAGTCACGTTACCAGTATATGGTTGCTACGTGATCATTCCATGAGGAGCCACGTGAGCAGTGCATGATAGCCACGTGATGTGTGCATGAGTTACGTGAGCAGAGTATGATCAGCCACGTGATCAGTGCATGAGTGCCACGTGATCAGTGCATGATATGTCACGTGACAGGTGTGTGATCAGCCACGTGAACAGTGCATGTTCAGCCACATGATCAGTGCATGATAGCCACGTGATCAGTGCATGATCAGTTACGTGAGCAGTGTATGATCAGCCACGTGATCAGTGCATGGTCAGACACGTGAACAGTGTATGATCAGCCACGTGATCAGTGCATGATATCCAGTGATCAGTGCATGATCATCACGTGATCAGTGTATGATCAGCCACGTGAACAGTGCATGCTCAGTCACGTGATCTGGGCCTGCTGAGCTGCGTGATTACTGTCTGCTCATCTGCTTGACAATTGCCAGCTGAGCTGCACGATTCCTGCCTGTCATCTGCTTGACAATTGCCAGCTGTGCTGCGTAATTCCTGCCTGCTCAGCTGCTTGATTATTGCCAGCTGAGCAGCATGATTCCTCACACCTGAGTTCCATGATTATTGCCTGCTGACTGTTTGATTCGTGCCTACTCAGCTCTTTGTTTATTGCCTCCAGAGGCACATGATCAGTGTATGATAGCAAACATGATCAGCGCATGATCAGTCACATGATCAGCGCCATTAAGTCACGTGATCACTACATGATAGTCATGTGATCAGTCCATGCTCAGTCACGGTATCAGTGCATGATCAGCCACGTGATCAGTGCATGATCTGTCACAAGATTAGTGTATGATCATCCACGTGATCAGTGCACGGGCAGTCATGTGATCAGTGCATGATATAGACGTGATCAGTGCATGATCAATCACGTGATCAGTGCATGATAGCCACGTGATCAGTGCATGATCAGTCACCTGATGGGTGTATGATCATTCACGTGACCTGTACATGGTAGCTACATGATCATTGCATGATCAGCCACGTGAGTAGTTCATGATAGCCATGTGATCACTGCATGATCAGTCACGTGATCAGTGCATGATCAGTCATGTGACCAGTACATGGTAGCTGCGTGATCATGGCATGATCAGCCACGTGAGCAGTGCATGATAGCCACGTGATCAGTGCATGATCAGACACGAGATCAGTGCATGATCAGTCACGTGATCAGTGCATGATCAGCCACGTGATCAGTGCATGACCAGGCACGTGATCAGTGTATGTCCAGCCAAGTGATCAGTGCATGATAGCCACGTGATCAGTGCATGATCAGTCACGTGATCAGTGCATGATCAGTTACGTGATCAGTGCATGATCAGCCACGTGATCAGTGCATGATCAGCCACGTGATCAGTGCATGATCAATCACGTGATCAGTGCATGATCAGTCAGTGACCACATGGTAGCTACGTGATCAGTGCATGATCAGCCACGTGATCAGTGCATGATAGCCACGTGATCAGTGCATGATCAGCCACGTGATCAGTGCATGATCAGTCACGTGATCGTGTGTGATCAGCCACGTGATCAGTGCATGATATCCACGTGATCAGTGCATGACAGCCACGTGATCAGTGCATGATAGCCACGTGATCAGTGCATGATCAGTCACGTGATGATACATGTGTGATCAGCCACGTGATCAGTGCATGATGAGCACGTGATCAGTGCAGGATCAATTACGTGATCAGTGCATGATCAGTCACGTGACCAGTACATGGTTGCTACGTGATCAGTTGCATGATCAGCCACGTGAGCAGTGCATGATAGCCACGTGATCAGTGCATGATCAGTCACGTGATCAGTGCATGATCAGTCACGTGATCAGTGCATGATCATTTACGTGATCAGTGCATGATCAGTCACGTGACCAGTATATGGTTGCTACGTGATCATTGCATGATCAGCCACGTGATCAGTGCATGATAGCCACGTGATGAGTGCATGAGTTACGTGATCAGTGTATGATCAGCCACGTGATCAGTGCATGATGCCACGTGATCAGTGCATGATAGTCACGTGACAGTGCATGATCAGCCACGTGATCAGTGCATGATCAGCCACGTGATCAGTGCATGATAGCCACGTGATCAGTGCATGATCAGTTACGTGATCAGTGCATGATCAGCCACGTGATCAGTGCATGATCAGTCACGTGATCAGTGCATGATCAGTCATGTGACAGTACATGGTAGCTGCGTGATCAGTGTGATCAGCCACGTGATCAGTGCATGATAGCCACGTGATCAGTGCATGATCAGACACGTGATCAGTGCATGATCAGTCACGTGATCAGTGCATGATCAGCCACGTGATCAGTGCATGATCAGGCACGTGATCAGTGCATGATCAGCCACGTGATCAGTGCATGATAGCCACGTGATCAGTGCATGATCAGTCACGTGATCAGTGCATGATCAGTTACGTGATCAGTGCATGATCAGCCACGTGATCAGTGCATGATCAGCCACGTGATCAGTGCATGATCAGTTACGTGATCAGTGCATGATCAGTCACGTGACCAGTACATGGTAGCTACGTGATCATTGCATGATCAGCCACGTGATCAGTGCATGATAGCCACGTGATCAGTGCATGATCAGCCACGTGATCAGTGCATGATCAGCCACGTGATCAGTGCATGATATCCACGTGATCAGTGCATGATCAGCCACGTGATCAGTGCATGATAGCCACGTGATCAGTGCATGATCAGTCACGTGATCATGTGTGATCAGCCACGTGATCAGTGCATGATCAGCCACGTGATCAGTGCATGATCAGTGCACGTGATCAGTGCATGATCAGTCACGTGATACGTGTGTGATCAACCATGATCAGTGCATGATAGCCACGTGATCAGTGCATGATCAGTCACGTGATCAGTGCATGATCAGTCACGTGATCAGTGCATGATCATTTACGTGATCTGCATGATCAGTCACGTGACAGTATATGGTAGCTACGTGATCATTCCATGATCAGCCACGTGAGCAGTGCATGATAGCCACGTGATGTGTGCATGAGTTACGTGAGCAGTGTATGATCAGCCACGTGATCAGTGCATGATCAGTCACGTGATCAGTGCATGATCATTTACGTGATCAGTGCATGATCAGTCACGTGACCAGTATATGGTTGCTACGTGATCATTGCATGACAGCCACGTGAGCAGTGCATGATAGCCACGTGATGTGTGCATGAGTCACGTGATCAGTGTATGATCAGCCACGTGATCAGTGCATGAGTGCCACGTGATCAGTGCATGATAGTCACGTGACAGTGTGTGATCAGCCACGTGAACAGTGCATGATCAGCCACGTGATCAGTGCATGATAGCCACGTGATCAGTGCATGATCATCACGTGATCAGTGTATGATCAGCCACGTGAACAGTGCATGCTCAGTCACGTGATCAGGGCCTGCTGAGCTGCGTGATTACTGTCTGCTCATCTGCTTGACAATTGCCAGCTGAGCTGCACGATTCCTGCCTGTCATCTGCTTGACAATTGCCAGCTGTGCTGCGTAATTCCTGCCTGTTCAGCTGCTTGATTATTGCCAGCTGAGCAGCATGATTCCTCACACCTGAGTTCCATGATTATTGCCTGCTGACTGTTTGATTCGTGCCTACTCAGCTCTTTGTTTATTGCCTCCAGAGGCACATGATCAGTGTATGATAGCAAACATGATCAGCGCATGATCAGTCACATGATCAGCGCCATTAAGTCACGTGATCACTACATGATAGTCATGTGATCAGTCCATGCTCAGTCACGGTATCAGTGCATGATCAGCCACGTGATCAGTGCATGATCTGTCACAAGATTAGTGTATGATCATCCACGTGATCAGTGCATGGGCAGTCATGTGATCAGTGCATGATATAGACGTGATCAGTGCATGATCAGTCTCGTGATCAGTGCATGATAGCCACGTGATCAGTGCATGATCAGTCACCTGATGGGTGTATGATCATTGTGACCTGTACATGGTAGCTACATGATCATTGCATGATCAGCCACGTGAGTAGTTCATGATAGCCACGTGATCACTGCATGATCAGTCACGTGATCAGTGCATGATCAGTCATGTGACCAGTACATGGTAGCTGCGTGATCATGGCATGATCAGCCACGTGAGCAGTGCATGATAGCCACGTGATCAGTGCATGATCAGTCACGTGATCAGTGCATGATCAGTCACGTGATCAGTGCATGATCAGCCACGTGATCAGTGCATGATCAGCCACGTGATCAGTGCATGATCAGTCACGTGATCAGTGCATGATCAGTTGATCAGTGTATGATCAGCCACGTGATCAGTGCATGATCAGCCACGTGATCAGTGCATGATCAATTACGTGATCAGTGCATGATCAGTCACGTGACCAGTACATGGTAGCCGTGATCATTGCATGATCAGCCACGTGATCAGTGCATGATAGCCACGTGATCAGTGCATGATAGCCACGTGATCAGTGCATGATCAGTCTGTGATCGTGTGTGATCAGCCACGTGATCAGTGCATGATATCCACGTGATCAGTGCATGACAGCCACGTGATCAGTGCATGAGAGCCACGGATCAGTGCATGATCAGTCACGTGATACATGTGTGATCAGCCACGTGATCAGTGCATGATGAGCACGTGATCAGTGCAGATCATTACATGATCAGTGCATGATCAGTCACGTGACCAGTACATGGTTGCTACGTGATCGTTGCATGATCAGCCACGTGAGCAGTGCATGATAGCCACGTGATCAGTGCATGATCAGTCACGTGATCAGTACATGATCAGTCACGTGAACAGTGCATGATCATTCACGTGATCTTGCATGATCAGTCACGTGACCAGTATATGGTTGCTACGTGATCATTCCATGACGAGCCACGTGAGCAGTGCATGATAGCCACGTGATGTGTGCATGAGTTACGTGAGCAGAGTATGATCAGCCACGTGATCAGTGCATGAGTGCCACGTGATCAGTGCATGATATGTCACGTGACAGGTGTGTGATCAGCCACGTGAACAGTGCATGTTCAGCCACGTGATCAGTGCATGATAGCCACGTGATCAGTGCATGATCAGTTACGTGAGCAGTGTATGATCAGCCACGTGATCAGTGCATGGTCAGACACGTGAACAGTGTATGATCAGCCACGTGATCAGTGCATGATATCCAAGTGATCAGTGCATGATCATCACGTGATCAGTGTATGATCAGCCACGTGAACAGTGCATGCTCAGTCACGTGATCTGGGCCTGCTGAGCTGCGTGATTACTGTCTGCTCATCTGCTTGACAATTGCCAGCTGAGCTGCCGATTCCTGCCTGCTCAGCTGCTTGATTGTTGCCAGCTAGCTGATCCTCCACACCTGTGTTCCATGATTATTGCCTGCTGACTGTTTGATTCGTGCCTACTCAGCTCTTTGTTTATTGCCTCCAGAGGCACATGATCAGTGTATGATAGCAAACATGATCAGCGCATGATCAGTCACATGATCAGCGCCATTAAGTCACGTGATCACTACATGATAGTCATGTGATCAGTCCATGCTCAGTCACGGTATCAGTGCATGATCAGCCACGTGATCAGTGCATGATCTGTCACATGATTAGTGTATGATCATCCACGTGATCAGTGCATGGGCAGTCATGTGATCAGTGCATGATATAGACGTGAACAGTGCATGATCAGTCGTGATCAGTGCATGATAGCCACGTGATCAGTGCATGATCAGTCACCTGATGGGTGTATGATCATTCACGTGACCTGTATGGTAGCTACATGATCATTGCATGATCAGCCACGTGATAGTGCATGATAGCCACGTGATCACTGCATGATCAGTCACGTGATCAGTGCATGATCAGTCATGTGACCAGTACATGGTAGCCGTGATCATGGCATGATCAGCCACGTGAGCAGTGCATGATAGCCGTGATCAGTGCATGATCACACGTGATCAGTGCATGATCAGTCGTGATCAGTGCATGATCAGCCACGTGATCAGTGCATGATCAGGCACGTGATCAGTGTATGTCCAGCCAAGTGATCAGTGCATGATGCCACGTGATCAGTGCATGATCATCCGTGATCAGTGCATGATCAGTTACGTGATCAGTGCATGATCAGCCACGTGATCAGTGCATGATCAGCCACGTGATCAGTGCATGATCAGTCACGTGATCAGTGCATGATCAGTCACGTGATCCAGTACATGGTCACTGCGTGATCATTGCATGATCAGCCACGTGATCAGTGCATGATCACACGTGATCAGTGCATGATCAGTCACGTGATCAGTGCATGATCAGTCACGTGATCGTGTGTGATCAGCCACGTGATCAGTGCATGATAGCCACGTGATCAGTGCATGACAGCCACGTGAGCAGTGCATGATAGCCACGTGATGTGTGCATGAGTTACGTGAGCAGTGTATGATCAGCCACGTGATCAGTGCATGAGTGCCACGTGATCAGTGCATGATATGTCACGTGACAGGTGTGTGATCAGCCACGTGAACAGTGCATGTTCAGCCACGTGATCAGTGCATGATAGCCACGTGATCAGTGCATGATCAGTTACGTGAGCAGTGCATGATCAGCCACGTGATCAGTGCATGGTCAGACACGTGAACAGTGTATGATCAGCCACGTGATCAGTGCATGATATCCAAGTGATCAGTGCATGATCATCACGTGATCAGTGTATGATCAGCCGTGAACAGTGCATGCTCAGTCACGTGATCAGGGCCTGCTGAGCTGCGTGATTACTGTCTGCTCATCTGCTTGACAATTGCCAGCTGAGCTGCACGATTCCTGCCTGTCATCTGCTTGACAATTGCCAGCTGTGCTGCGTAATTCCTGCCTGCTCAGCTGCTTGATTATTGCCAGCTGAGCAGCATGATTCCTCACACCTGAGTTCCATGATTATTGCCTGCTGACTGTTTGATTCCTGATCTGCTCTTTGTTTATTGCCTCCAGAGGCACATGATCAGTGTATGATAGCAAACATGATCAGTGCATGATCAGTCACATGATCAGCGCCATTAAGTCACGTGATCACTACATGAGTCATGTGATCAGTCCATGCTCAGTCACGGTATCAGTGCATGATCAGCCACGTGATCAGTGCATGATCTGTCACATGATTAGTGTATGATCATCCACGTGATCAGTGCATGGGCAGTCACTGTGATCAGTGCATGATATAGACGTGATCAGTGCATGATCAGTCACGTGATCAGTGCATGATAGCCACGTGATCAGTGCATGATCAGTCACCTGATGGGTGTATGATCATTCACGTGACCAGTACATGGTAGCTACATGATCATTGCATGATCAGCCACGTGAGTAGTGCATGATAGCCACGTGATCAGTGCATGATCAGTCACGTGATCAGTGCATGATCAGTCATGTGACCAGTACATGGTAGCTGCGTGATCATGGCATGATCAGCCACGTGAGCAGTGCATGATAGCCACGTGATCAGTGCATGATCAGTCACGTGATCAGTGCATGATCAGTCACGTGATCAGTGCATGATCAGCCACGTGATCAGTGCATGATCAGTCACGTGATCAGTGCATGATCAGCCACGTGATCAGTGCATGATCAGGCACGTGATCAGTGCATGTCCAGCCACGTGATCAGTGCATGATAGCCACGTGATCAGTGCATGATCAGCCACGTGATCAGTGCATGATCAGCCACGTGATCAGTGCATGATCAGTCACGTGATCAGTGCATGATCAGTCACGTGATCAGTGCATGGTAGCCACGTGATCAGTGCATGATCAGCCACGTGATCAGTGCATGATAGCCACGTGATCAGTGCATGATAGCCACGTGATCAGTGCATGATCATCACGTGATCAGTGTATGATCAGCCACGTGAACAGTGCATGCTCAGTCACGTGATCTGGGCCTGCTGAGCTGCGTGATTACTGTCTGCTCATCTGCTTGACAATTGCCAGCTGAGCTGCACGATTCCTGCCTGTCATCTGCTTGACAATTGCCAGCTGTGCTGCGTAATTCCTGCCTGCTCAGCTGCTTGATTATTGCCAGCTGAGCAGCATGATTCCTCACACCTGAGTTCCATGATTATTGCCTGCTGACTGTTTGATTCGTGCCTACTCAGCTCTTTGTTTATTGCCTCCAGAGGCACATGATCAGTGTATGATAGCAAACATGATCAGCGCATGATCAGTCACATGATCAGCGCCATTAAGTCACGTGATCACTACATGATAGTCATGTGATCAGTCCATGCTCAGTCACGGTATCAGTGCATGATCAGCCACGTGATCAGTGCATGATCTGTCAAGATTAGTGTATGATCATCCACGTGATCAGTGCATGGGCAGTCATGGGATCAGTGCATGATATAGACGTGATCAGTGCATGATCAGTCTCGTGATCAGTGCATGATAGCCACGTGATCAGTGCATGATCAGTCACCTGATGGGTGTATGATGTTCACGTGACCTGTACATGGTAGCTACATGATCATTGCATGATCAGCCACGTGAGTAGTGCATGATAGCCACGTGATCAGTGCATGATCAGTCACGTGATCAGTGCATGATCAGTCATGTGATCAGTGCATGGTAGCTGCGTGATCATGGCATGATCAGCCACGTGATCAGTGCATGATAGCCACGTGATCAGTGCATGATCAGTCACGTGATCAGTGCATGATCAGTCACGTGATCAGTGCATGATCAGCCACGTGATCAGTGCATGATCAGTCACGTGATCAGTGCATGATCAGCCACGTGATCAGTGCATGATCAGTCACGTGATCAGTGCATCAGCCACGTGATCAGTGCATGATCAGCCACGTGATCAGTGCACAGTGTACGTGATCAGTGCATGATCAGCACGTGATCAGTGCATGATCAGCCACGTGATCAGTGCATGATCAGTCACGTGACCAGTGCATGGTAGCTACGTGATCAGTGCATGATCAGCCACGTGATCAGTGCATGATAGCCACGTGATCAGTGCATGATCAGCCACGTGATCAGTGCATGATCAGTCACGTGATCGTGTGTGATCAGCCACATGATCAGTGCATGATATCCACGTGATCAGTGCATGATCAGCCACGTGATCAGTGCATGATAGCCACGTGATCAGTGCATGATCAGTCACGTGATCATGTGTGATCAGCCACGTGATCAGTGCATGATCAGCCACGTGATCAGTGCATGATCAGTTACGTGATCAGTGCATGATCAGTCACGTGATCAGTGCATGATTGCTACGTGATCGTGCATGATCAGCCACGTGATCAGTGCATGATGCATCGCATGATCAGTGTGATCAGTCACGTGATCAGTGCATGATCAGTCACGTGATCAGTGCATGATCAGCCACGTGATCAGTGCATGATCAGCCACGTGATCAGTGCATGATCAGTCACGTGATCGTGCATGATCAGCCACGTGATCAGTGCATGATCAGTCACGTGATCAGTGCATGATCATTTACGTGATCAGTGCATGATCAGTCACGTGACCAGTATATGGTTGCTACGTGATCATTCCATGAGCCACGTGAGCAGTGCATGATAGCCACGTGATGTGTGCATGAGTTACGTGAGCAGAGTATGATCAGCCACGTGATCAGTGCATGAGTGCCACGTGATCAGTGCATGATATGTCACGTGACAGGTGTGTGATCAGCCACGACAGTGCATGTTCAGCCACGTGATCAGTGCATGATAGCCACGTGATCAGTGCATGATCAGTTACGTGATCAGTGTATGATCAGCCACGTGATCAGTGCATGGTCAGACACGTGAACAGTGTATGATCAGCCACGTGATCAGTGCATGATATCCAAGTGATCAGTGCATGATCATCACGTGATCAGTGTATGATCAGCCACGTGAACAGTGCATGCTCAGTCACGTGATCAGGGCCTGCTGAGCTGCGTGATTACTGTCTGCTCATCTGCTTGACAATTGCCAGCTGAGCTGCACGATTCCTGCCTGCTCAGCAGCTGATTGTGCCAGCTGAGCAGCATGATTCCTCACACCTGAGTTCCATGATTATTGCCTGCTGACTGTTTGATTCGTGCCTACTCAGCTCTTTGTTTATTGCCTCCAGAGGCACATGATCAGTGTATGATAGCAAACATGATCAGCATGATCAGTCACATGATCAGCGCCATTAAGTCACGTGATCACTACATGATAGTCATGTGATCAGTCCATGCTCAGTCACGGTATCAGTGCATGATCAGCCACGTGATCAGTGCATGATCAGTCACGTGATCAGTGCATGTGTGCGTGATCATGCATGATCAGCCGTGATCAGTGCATGATAGCCACGTGATCAGTGCATGATCAGACGTGATCAGTGCATGATCAGTCACGTGATCAGTGCATGATCAGCCACGTGATCAGTGCATGATCTGTCACGTGATTAGTGTATGATCATCCACGTGATCAGTGCATGATCAGTCATGTGATCAGTGCATGATCAGACGTGATCAGTGCATGATCAGTCACGTGATCAGTGCATGATCAGCCACGTGATCAGTGCATGATCAGTCACGTGATGGGTGCATGATCATTCACGTGATCAGTGCATGGTAGCTACGTGATCAGTGCATGATCAGCCACGTGATCAGTGCATGATAGCCACGTGATCAGTGCATGATCAGTCACGTGATCAGTGCATGATCAGTCACGTGATCAGTGCATGATCACTGCGTGATCATGCATGTGTACAGTGATCAGTGCATGATAGCCACGTGATCAGTGCATGATCAGTCACGTGATCAGTGCATGATCAGTCACGTGATCAGTGCATGATCAGCCACGTGATCAGTGCATGATCAGTCACGTGATCAGTGCATGATCAGCCACGTGATCAGTGCATGATCAGGCACGTGATCAGTGCATGATCAGCCACGTGATCAGTGCATGATAGCCACGTGATCAGTGCATGATCATCACGTGATCAGTGCATGATCAGTCATGTGATCAGTGCATGATCAGCCACGTGATCAGTGCATGATCAGCCACGTGATCAGTGCATGATCAGTTACGTGATCAGTGCATGATCAGTTACGTGATCAGTGCATGGTCAGCTACGTGATCAGTGCATGATCAGCATGATCAGTGCATGATCAGCCACGTGATCAGTGCATGATAGCCACGTGATCAGTGCATGATCAGTCACGTGATGCGTGTGTGATCAGCCATGATCAGTGCATGATATCAGCCATTGATGGTGCATGATCAGCCACGTGATCAGTGCATGATCAGCCACGTGATCAGTGCATGATCAGTCACGTGATCATGTGTGATCAGCACGTGATCAGTGCATGATGAGCCACGTGATCAGTGCATGATCAATTACGTGATCAGTGCATGATCAGTCACGTGACCAGTACATGGTTGCTACGTGATCGTTGCATGATCAGCCACGTGATCAGAGCATGATAGCCACGTGATCAGTGCATGATCAGTCACGTGATCAGTACATGATCAGTCGCGTGAACAGTGCATGATCATTTGCGTGATCTTTGCATGATCAGTCACGTGACCAGTATATGGTTGCTACGTGATCATTCCATGACGAGCCACGTGATCAGTGCATGATAGCCACGTGATGTGTGCATGAGTTACGTGATCAGTGTATGATCAGCCACGTGATCAGTGCATGAGTGCCACGTGATCAGTGCATGATATGTCACGTGACAGTGTGTGATCAGCCACGTGAACAGTGCATGATCAGCCACGTGATCAGTGCATGATAGCCACGTGATCAGTGCATGATCAGTTACGTGAGCAGTGTATGATCAGCCACGTGATCAGTGCATGGTCAGACACGTGATCAGTGTATGATCAGCCACGTGATCAGTGCATGATATCCACGTGATCAGTACATGATCATCACGTGATCAGTGCATGATCAGCCACGTGAACAGTGCATGC
>NW_026894902.1:0-60008 GCF_032452875.1 Bos javanicus
GCTACCATGTGAGTCACGTGACTGATCATACACTGATCACGTGACTGATCATGCACTGATCACGTGGCTATCATGCACTGATCTGCAGGGCTGATCTGTTTACATTCTCACGTCATGTCATGCATGATCACATGACTGCCATGCACTGATCACGTACTGATCATGCACTGAATCACGTGACAGATCATGCACTGATCACGTGGCACATCATGCACTGATACTGTGACTGAGCATGGACTGATCACATGACTATCATGTAGTGATCACGTGACTTAATGGCACTGATCATGTGACTGATCATGCGCTGATCATGTTTGCTATCATACACTGATCATGCCTCTGGAGGCAATAAACAAAGAGCTGAGTAGGCACGAATCAAACAGTCAGCAGGCAATAATCATGGAACTCAGGTGTGAGGAATCATGCTGCTCAGCTGGCAATAATCAAGCAGCTGAGCAGGCAGGAATCATGCAGCTCAGCTGGCAATTATCAAGCAGATGAGCAGACAGTAATCACGCAGCTCAGCAGGCCCAGATCACGTGACTGAGCATGCACTGTTCACGTGGCTGATCATACACTGATCGCATTGATGATCATGCACTGATCATGGATATCATGCACTGATCACGTGGCTGATCGCCTTATTATCACGTGTCTGACCATGCACTGATCACGTGGCTGATCATACGCTGCTCACGTGACTGATCATGCACTGATCACGTGGCTATCATGCACTGATCGTGGCTGATCATGCACTGTTCACGTGGCTGATCACACATCACAATGACATATCATGCACTGATCACGTGGCATCATGCACTGATCACGTAGCTGATCATACTCTATCACGTAACTCATGCACAGATCACGTGGCTGATCATGCACTGCTCACGTGACTGATCGTGCAATGATCACGTAGCTATCATGTACTAGTCACGTGACTGATCATGCACTGATCAAGTGAGCTGATCATCTGCACTGATCACGTGACTGATCATGCACTGATCACGTGACTGATCATGCGATGATCACGTGGCTATCATGCACTGCTCACGTGGCTGATCATGCTGGCGATCACGTGGCAACCATGTACTGGTCACGTGACTGATCATGCACTGATCACGTGGTGATCATGCACTGATCACGTGGCTGATCATGCACTGATCACGTGGCTGATCACACGTATCGTGACTGATCATGCACCCAGTCCGTGGCTATCATGCACTGATCCACGTGACTGATCATGCACTGATCACGTGGCTATCATGCACTGATCACGTGGCTGATCATGCACTTGTCACGTGACTGATCATGCACTGATCCGTGGCTATCATGCACTGATCCGTGGCTATCATGCACTGATCACGTGGCTGATCAGGCACTGATCACATGCTCTGATATGCTAGTCACGTGACTGATCATGCACTGATCGTAATTGATCATGCACTGATCACGTGGCTGATCATGCACTGATCACGTGGCTGATCATACACACTGATCACGTAACTGATCATGCACTGATCACGTGACTGATCATGCACTGATCACGTGGCTATCATGCACTGATCATGGCTGATCATGCACTGATCATGCCTGATCATGCACTGATCACGTGGCTGATCATGCACTGTCACGTGACTGATCATGCACTGATCACGTGACTGATCATGCACTGATCATGTGACTGATCATGCACTGATCACGTGACTGATCATGCACTGATCACGTGGCTGATCATGCACTGATCACGTGGCTGATCACACTGATCACGTGGCTGATCATGCACTGATCACGTGACTGATCATGCACTGATCACGTGGCTGATCATACTGCTCAGTAACTGATCATGCACTGATCACGTGGCTATCATGCACTGATCACGTGGCTGAACATGCACTGTTCACATGGCTGATCACACACCATCACGTGACATATCATGCACTGATCACGTGACACTCATGCACTGATCACGTGGCTGATCATCTCTGCTCACGTAACTCATGCACATCACGTGGCTATCATGCACTGCTCACGTGGCTGTCATGCAATGATCACGTGGCTACCATATACTGGTACTGACTGATCATGCACTGATCACGTAAATGATCATGCACTGCACGTGACTGATCATGCACTGATCACGTGACTGATCATGCACTGATCGCGTGGCTATCATGCACTGCTCACGTGGCTGATCATGCACGATCACGTGGCAACCATGTACTGGTCACGTGACTGATCATGCACTGATCACGCAATTGATCATGCACTGATCACGTGGCTGATCATGCACTGATCACGTGGCTGATCACACATGTATCACGTGACTGATCATGCACTGATCACGTGGCTCTCATGCACTGATCACGTGGCTGATCATGCACTGATCACGTGGATATCATGCACTGATCACGTGGCTGATCACACGTATCACATGACTGATCATGCACTGATCACGTGGCTGATCATGCACTGATCACGTGGCTATCATGCACTGATCACGTGGCTGATCATGCAATGATCACGTAGCTATCATGCACTGGTCACGTGACTGATCATGCACTGATCGCGTAATTGATCATGCACTGATCATGTGGCTGATCATGCACTGATCACGTGGCTGATCATGCACTGATCACGTAACTGATCATGCACTGATCACGTGACTGATCATGCACTGATCACGTGGCTATCATGCACTGATCACGTGGCTGATCATGCACTGATCACGTGCCTGATCATGCACTGATCACGTGGCTGATCATGCACTGATCACGTGACTGATCATGCACTGATCACGTGTCTGATCATGCACTGATCACGTGGCTATCATGCACTGCTCACGTGGCTGATCATGCATGATCACGCAGCTACCATGTACTGGTCACGTGACTGATCATGCACTGATCACGTGACTGATCATGCAGTGATCACGTGGCAATCATGCACTACTCACGTGGCTGATCATGAAATGATCATGTAGCTACCATGTACAGGTCACGTGAATGATCATACACCCATCAGGTGACTGATCATGCACTGATCACATGGCTATCATGCACTGATCACGAGACTGATCATGCACTGATCACGTCTATATCATGCACTGATCACATGACTGCCCATGCACTGATCACGTGGATGATCATACACTAATCATGTGACAGATCATGCACTGATCACGTGGCTGATCATGCACTGATACTGTGACTGAGCATGGACTGATCACATGACTATCATGTAGTGATCACATGACTTAATGGCGCTGAACATGTGACTGATCATGCGCTGATCATGTTTGCTATCTTACACTGATCATGTGCCTCTGGAGGCAATAAACAAAGAGCTGAGTAGACACGAATCAAACAGTCAGCAGGTAATAATCATGGAACTCAGGTGTGAGGAATCATGCTGCTCAGCTGGCAATAATCAAGCAGCTGAGCAGGCAGGAATTACGCAGCACAGCTGGCAATTATCAAGCAGATGACAGGCAGGAATCGTGCAGCTCAGCTGGCAATTGTCAAGCAGATGAGCAGACAGTAATCACGCAGCTCAGCAGGCCCAGATCACGTGACTGAGCATGCACTGTTCACGTGGCTGATCATACACTGATCACGTGATGATCATGCACTGATCACTTGGATATCATGCACTGATCACGTGGCTGATCATACACTGTTCACGTGTCTGACCATGCACTGATCACGTGGCTGATCATACACTGCTCACGTGACTGATCATGCACTGATCACGTGGCTATCATGCACTGATCACGTGGCTGGACATGCACTGTTCACGTGGCTGATCACACACCTGTCACGTGACATATCATGCACTGATCACGTGGCACTCATGCACTGATCAAGTGGCTAATCATACTCTGCTCACGTAACTCATGCACACATCACGTGGCTATCATGCACTCTCACGTGGCTCGTCATGGAATGATCACGTAGCAACCATATACTGGTCACGTGACTGATCATGCAAAGATCACGTAAATGATCATGCACTGTTCACGTGACTGATCATGTACTGATCACGTGACTGATCATGCACTGATCACGTGGCTATCATGCTCTGCTCACGTGGCTGATCATGCATGATCACATGTAGACCATGTACTGGTCACGTGACTGATCATGCACTGATCACGTAATTGATTGCACTGATCACGTGGCTCATCATGCACTGATCACGTGGCTGATCACACTATCACGTGACTGATCATGCACTGATCACGTGGCTCTCATGCACTGATCACGTGGCTGTCATGCACTGATCACGTGGATATCATGCACTGATCACGTGGCTGATCACACGATCATGACTGATCATGCACTGATCATGCACTGATCACGTGGCTATCATGCACTGATCACGTGGCTGATCATGCACTGATCACGTGGCTATCATGCTGATCACGTGACTGATCATGCACTGATCACGTGTCTGATCGTGCACTGATCACGTGGCTGATCATGCACTGATCACGTGCTGATCATGCACTGATCACGTGCTGATCATGCACTGATCACGTGGCTGATCATGCACTGATCACGTGGCTGATCATGCACTGATCACGTGGCTGATCATGCACTGATCACGTGACTGATCATGCACTGATCACGTGGCTGATCATGCACTGATCACGTGGCTATCATGCACTGATCACGTGGCTGATCATGCCATGATCACGCAGCTACCATATACTGGTCACATGACTGATCATGCACTGATCACGTGGCTGATCATGCACTGATCACGTGGCTATCATGAACTCCTCACGTGGCTGATCATGCAATGATCATGTAGCTACCATGTACAGGTCACGTGACTGATCATACACCCATCAGGTGACTGATCATGCACTGATCACGTGGCTATCATGCACTGATCAGACTGATCATGCACTGATCACGTCTATATCATGCACTGATCATGACTGCCATGCACTGATCACGTGGATGATCATACACTAATCACGTGACAGATCATGCACTGATCACGTGGCTGATCATGCACTGATACCGTGACTGAGCATGGACTGATCACATGACTATCATGTAGTGATCACGTGACTTCATGGCACTGATCATGTGACTGATCATGCGCTGATCATGTTTGCTATCATACACTGATCATGTGCCTCTGGAGGCAATAAACAAAGAGCTGAGTAGGCACAAATCAAACAGTCAGCAGGCAATAATCATGGAACTCAGGTGTGAGGAATCATGCTGCTCAGCTGGCAATAATCAAGCAGCTGAACAGGCAGGAATTACGCAGCACAGCTGGCAATTGTCAAGCAGATGACAGGCAGGAATCGTGCAGCTCAGCTGGCAATTGTCAAGCAGATGAGCAGACAGTAATCACGCAGCTCAGCAGGCCCAGATCACGTGACTGAGCATGCACTGTTCACGTGGCTGATCATGCACTGATCACGTGATGATCATGCACTGATCACGGATATCATGCACTGATCACGTGGCTGATCATGCACTGTTCACGTGTCTGACCATGCACTGATCACGTGGCTGATCATACACTGCTCACGTAACTGATCATGCACTGATCACGTGGCTATCATGCACTGATCACGTGGCTGAACATGCACTCTTCACGTGGCTGATCACACACTGTCACGTGACATATCATGCACTGATCACGTGGCACTCATGCACTGATCACGTGGCTGATCATACTCTGCTCACGTAACTCATGCACACATCACGTGGCTATCATGCACTGCTCACGTGGCTGTCATGGAATGATCACGTAGCTACCATATACTGGTACGTGACTGATCATGCAAGATCATAAATGATCATGCACTGTTCACGTGACTGATCATGTACTGATCACGTGACTGATCATGCACTGATCACGTGGCTATCATGCACTGCTCACGTGGCTGATCATGCACGATCACGTAACCATGTACTGGTCACGTGACTGATCATGCACTGATCACGTAATTGATCATGCACTGATCACGTGGCTCATCATGCACTGATCACGTGGCTGATCACACATGATCACGTGACTGATCATGCACTGATCACGTGGCTCTCATGCACTGATCACGTGGCTATCATGCACTGATCACGTGGATATCATGCACTGATCACGTGGCTGATCACACACGTATCACGTGACTGATCATGCACTGATCACGTAGCTATCATGCACTGATCACGTGACTATCATGCACTGATCACGTGGCTGATCATGCAATGATCACGTAGCTACCATGTACTGGTCACGTGACTGATCATGCACTGATCACGTAATTGATCATGCACTGATCACGTGGCTGATCATGCACTGATCACGTGGCTGATCATGCACTGATCACGTGGCTGATCATGCACTGATCACGTGACTGATCATGCACTGATCACGTGGCTATCATGCGATCACTTGGCTGACATACACTGATCACGTGCCTGATCATGCACTGATCACGTGGCTGATCATGCACTGATCACGTGACTGATCATGCACTGATCACGTGACTGATCATGCACTGATCACGTGGCTATCATGCACTGATCACGTGGCTGATCATGCACTGATCACGCCTACCATGTACTGGTCACATGACTGATCATGCACTGATCACGTGACTGATCATGCACTGATCACGTGGCTATCATGCACTACTCACGTGGCTGATCATGCAATGATCATGTAGCTACCATGTACAGGTCACGTGAATGATCATACACCCATCAGGTGACTGATCATGCACTGATCACGTGGCTATCATGCACTGATCACGGACTGATCATGCACTGATCACTCATATCATGCACTGATCACATGACTGCCCATGCACTGATCACGTGGATGATCATACACTAATCATGTGACAGATCATGCACTGATCACGTGGCTGATCATGCACTGATACCGTGACTGAGCATGGACTGATCACATGACTATCATGTAGTGATCACGTGACTTAATGGCGCTGATCATGTGACTGATCATGCACTGATCATGTTTGCTATCATACACTGATCATGTGCCTCTGGAGGCAATAAACAAAGAGCTGAGTAGGCACGAATCAAACAGTCAGCAGGCAATAATCATGGAACACAGTGTGAGGAATCATGCTGCTCAGCTGGCAATAATCAAGCAGATGAGCAGGCAGGAATTACGCAGCACAGCTGGCAATTGTCAAGCAGATGACAGGCAGGAATCGTCAGCAGGCTCAGCTGAGCAACTGTTCACGTGGCTGATCATACACTGATCACGTGCTGATCATGCACGATCACGTGATGATCATGCACTGATCACGTGGCTGATCATACACTGATCACGTGTCTGACCATGCACTGATCACGTGGCTGATCATGCACTGCTCACGTAACTGATCATGCACTGATCACGTGCTATCATGCACTGATCACGTGGCTGAACATGCACTGTTCACGTGGCTGATCACACACCTGTCACGTGACATATCATGCACTGATCGCGTGGCACTCATGCACTGATCACGTGGCTGATCATACTCTGCTCACGTAACTCATGCACACATCACGTGGCTATCATGCACTGCTCACGTGGCTGTCATGGAATGATCACGTGGCAACCATATACTGGTCACGTGACTGATCATGCACTGATCACGTAAATGATCATGCACTGTTCACGTGACTGATCATGCACTGATCACGTGACTGATCATGCACTGATCACGTGGCTATCATGCACTGCTCACGTGGCTGATCATGCAACGATCACGTAGCAACCATGTACTGGTCACGTGACTGATCATGCACTGATCACGTAATTGATCATGCACTGATCACGTGGCTCATCATGCACTGATCACGTGGCTGATCACACATGTATCACGTGACTGATCATGCACTGATCACGTGGCTCTCATGCACTGATCGCGTGGCTGTCATGCACTGATCGCGTGGATATCATGCACTGATCACGTGGCTGATCACACACGTATCACATGACTGATCATGCACTGATCACGTGGCTATCATGCTGATCACGTGGCTATCATGCACTGATCGCGTGGCTGATCAGGCAATGATCACGTGGCTACCATGTACTGATCACGTGACTGATCATGCACTGATCACGTGGTGATCATGCACTGATCATGTGGCTGATCATGCACTGATCACGTGGCTGATCATACACTGATCACGTAACTGATCATGCACTGATCACGTGACTGATCATGCACTGATCGCGTGGCTATCATGCACTGATCACTTGGCTGACATACACTGATCACGTGCCTGATCATGCACTGATCACGTGGCTGATCATGCACTGATCACGTGACTGATCATGCACTGATCATCATGCACTGATCACGTGGCTATCATGCACTGCTCACGTGGCTGATCATGCATGATCACGCAGCTACCATGACTGGTCACATGACTGATCATGCACTGATCACGTGACTGATCATGCACTGATCACGTGGCTATCATGCACTACTCACGTGGCTGATCATGCAATGATCATGCTACCATGTACAGGTCACGTGAATGATCATACACCCATCAGGTGACTGATCATGCACTGATCACGTGGCTATCATGCACTGATCACGTGACTGATCATGCACTGATCACGTCTATATCATGCACTGATCACATGACTGCCCATGCACTGATCACGTGGATGATCATACACTAATCATGTGACAGATCATGCACTGATCACGTGGCTGATCATGCACTGATACCGTGACTGAGCATGGACTGATCATGACTATCATGTAGTGATCACGTGACTTAATGGCGCTGATCATGTGACTGATCATGCGCTGATCATGTTTGCTATCATACACTGATCATGTGCCTCTGGAGGCAATAAACAAAGAGCTGAGTAGGCACGAATCAAACAGTCAGCAGGCAATAATCATGGAACTCAGGTGAGGAATCATGCTGCTCAGCTGGCAATAATCAAGCAGCTGAGCAGGCAGGAATTCGCAGCACAGCTGGCAATTGTCAAGCAGATGACAGGCAGGAATCGTGCAGCTCAGCTGGCAATTGTCAAGCAGATGGGCAGACGGTAATCACGCAGCTCAGCAGGCCCTGATCACGTGACTGAGCATGCACTGTTCGCGTGGCTGATCATACACTGATCACGTGATGATCATGCACTGATCACTTGGATATCATGCACTGATCACGTGGCTGATCATACACTGTTCACGTGTCTGACCATGCACTGATCACGTGGCTGATCATACACTGCTCACGTAACTGATCATGCACTGATCACGTGGCTATCATGCACTGATCACGTGGCTGAACATGCACTGTTCACGTGGCTGATCACACACCTGTCACGGCATATCATGCACTGATCACGTGGCACTCATGCACTGATCACGTGGCTGATCATGCTCTGCTCACGTAACTCATGCACATCACGTGGCTATCATGCACTGCTCCGTGGCTCGTCATGGAATGATCACGTAGCAACCATATACTGGTACGTGACTGATCATGCAAGATCACGTAAATGATCATGCACTGTTCACGTGACTGATCATGTACTGATCACGTGACTGATCATGCACTGATCACGTGGCTATCATGCTCTGCTCACGTGGCTGATCATGCACGATCACGTGTGCAACCATGCTGGTCACGTGACTGATCATGCACTGATCACGTAATTGATCATGCACTGATCACGTGGCTCATCATGCACTGATCACGTGGCTGATCACACATGTATCACGTGACTGATCATGCACTGATCCGTGGCTCTCATGCACTGATCACGTGGCTGTCATGCACTGATCACGTGGATATCATGCACTGATCACGTGGCTGATCACACACGTATCACGACTGATCATGCACTGATCACGTGGCTATGCACTGATCACGTGGCTATCATGCACTGATGTGGCTGACGCACTGCAATCACGTGACTGATCATGCACTGATCACGTGGCTGATCATGCACTGATCACGTAACTGATCATGCACTGATCACGTGGCTGATCATGCTGATCACGTGGCTGATCATGCACTGATCACGTAGCTGATCATGCACTGATCACGTAGCATCCATGCACTGATTGGCAATGACACTGATCATTGCACTGATCACGTGGCTGATCATGCACTGATCGCGTGGCTGATCATGCACTGATCACGTGACTGATCATGCACTGATCACGTGGCTATCATGCACTGATCACGTGGCTGATCATGCCACTACGCTGCTCCGTGGCTGATCATGCATGATCACGGCTACCATGTACTGGTCACATGACTGATCATGCACTGATCACGTGACTGATCATGCAGTGATCACGTGGCTATCATGCACTACTCACGTGGCTGATCATGCAATGATCATGTAGCTACCATGTACAGGTCACGTGAATGATCATACACCCATCAGGTGACTGATCATGCACTGATCACGTGGCTATCATGCACTGATCACGTGACTGATCATGCACTGTTCACGTATATCATGCACTGATCACATGACTGCCATGCACTGATCACGTGGATGATCATACACTAATCTTGTGACAGATCATGCACTGATCACGTGGCTGATCATGCACTGATACCGTGACTGAGCATGGACTGATCACATGACTATCATGTAGTGATCACGTGACTTAATGGCGCTGATCATGTGACTGATCATGCGCTGATCATGTTTGCTATCATACACTGATCATGTGCCTCTGGAGGCAATAAACAAAGAGCTGAGTAGGCACGAATCAAACAGTCAGCAGGCAATAATCATGGAACTCAGGTGTGAGGAATCATGCTGCTCAGCTGGCAATAATCAAGCAGCTGAGCAGGCAGGAATTACGCAGCACAGCTGGCAATTGTCAAGCAGATGACAGGCAGGAATCGTGCAGCTCAGCTGGCAATTGTCAAGCAGATGAGCAGACAGTAATCAAGCTCAGCAGGTGATCACGTGACTGAGCATGCACTGTTCGCGTGGCTGATCATACACTGATCACGTGATGATCATGCACTGATCACTTGGATATCATGCACTGATCACGTGGCTGATACACTGTTCACGTGTCTGATCATGCACTGATCACGTGGCTGATCATGCACTGCTCACGTAACTGATCATGCACTGATCGCGTGGCTATCATGCACTGATCACGTGGCTGAACATCTGTCACGTGGCTGATCACCACCTGTCACGTGACATATCATGCACTGATCACGTGGCACTCATGCACTGATCACGTGGCTGATCATACTCTGCTCACGTAACTCATGCACATCACGTGGCTATCATGCACTGCTCACGTGGCTCGTCATGGAATGATCACGTGGCAACCATATACTGGTCACGTGACTGATCATGCAAAGATCACGTAAATGATCATGCACTGTTCACGTGACTGATCATGCTGATCACGTGACTGATCATGCACTGACCGCGTGGCTATCATGCTCTGCTCACGTGGCTGATCATGCACGATCACGTAGCAACCATGTACTGGTCGCGTGACTGATCATGCACTGATCACGTAATTGATCCTGCTAACGTGGCTCATCATGCACTGATCACGTGGCTGATCACACATGATCACGTGACTGATCATGCACTGATCCGTGGCTCTCATGCACTGATCACGTGGCTGTCATGCACTGATCACGTGGATATCATGCACTGATCACGTGGCTGATCACCTGCGTATCACATGACTGATCATGCACTGATCACGTAGCTATCATGCACTGATCACGTGGCTATCATGCACTGATCACGTGGCTTATCAGGCAATGATCGCGTAGCTACCATGTACTGGTCACGTGACTGATCATGCACTGATCACGTAATTGATCATGCACTGATCACGTGGCTGATCATGCACTGATCACGTGGCTGATCATACACTGTCACATGACTGATCATGCACTGATCACGTGACTGATCATGCACTGATCACGTGGCTATCATGCACTGATCACGTGGCTGACATACACTGATCACGTGCCTGGTCATGCACTGATCACGTGGCTGATCATGCACTGATCACGTGACTGATCATGCACTGATCACGTGTCTGATCATGCACTGATCACGTGGCTATCATGCACTGCTCACGTGGCTGATCATGCATGATCACGCAGCTACCATGTACTGGTCATGACTGATCATGCACTGATCACGTGACTGATCATGCAGTGATCGCGTGGCTATCATGAACTACTCACGTGGCTGATCATGCAATGATCATGTAGCTACCATGTACAGGTCACGTGAATGATCATACACCCATCAGGTGACTGATCATGCACTGATCACGTGGCTATCATGCACTGATCAAGACTGATCATGCACTGATCACGTCTATATCATGCACTGATCACATGACTGCCCATGCACTGATCACGTGGATGATCATACACTAATCATGTGACAGATCATGCACTGATCACGTGGCTGATCATGCACTGATACCGTGACTGAGCATGGACTGATCACATGACTATCATGTAGTGATCACGTGACTTAATGGCGCTGATCATGTGACTGATCATGCGCTGATCATGTTTGCTATCATACACTGATCATGTGCCTCTGGAGGCAATAAACAAAGAGCTGAGTAGGCACGAATCAAACAGTCAGCAGGCAATAATCATGGAACTCAGGTGTGAGGAATCATGCTGCTCAGCTGGCAATAAAAGCAGCTGAGCAGTTGCAGACACGTGCAGCTCAGCTGGCAATTGTCAAGCAGATGAGCAGACAGTAATCACGCAGCTCAGCAGGCCCAGATCACGTGACTGAGCATGCACTGTTCACGTGGCTGATCATACACTGATCGCGTGATGATCATGCACTGATCACGTGGATATCATGCACTGATCACGTGGCTGATCATACACTGTTCACGTGGCTGATCATGCACTGATCACGTGGCTGATCATACACTGCTCACGTAACTGATCATGCACTGATCACGTGGCTATCATGCACTGATCACGTGGCTGAACATGCACTGTTCACGTGGCTGATCACACACCTGTCACGTGACTATCATGCACTGATCACGTGGCACTCATGCACTGATCACGTGGCTGATCATACTCTGCTCACGTAACTCATGCACACATCGCGTGGCTATCATGCACTGCTCACGTGGCTCGTCATGGAATGATCACGTGGCAACCATATACTGGTCACGTGACTGATCATGCACAGATCACGTAAATGATCATGCTGTTCACGTGACTGATCATGTACTGATCACGTGACTGATCATGCACTGATCACGTGGCTATCATGCTCTGCTCACGTGGCTGATCATGCAACGATCACGTAGCAACCATGTACTGGTCACGTGACTGATCATGCACTGATCACGTAATTGATCCTGCACTGATCACGTGGCTCATCATGCACTGATCACGTGGCTGATCACATGTATCACGTGACTGATCATGCACTGATCCGTGGCTCTCATGCACTGATCACGTGGCTGTCATGCACTGATCACGTGGATATCACTGATCAATCATGTGGCTGATCACACACGTATCACATGACTGATCATGCACTGATCACGTGGCTATCATGCACTGATCACGTGGCTATCATGCACTGATCACGTGGCTGATCATGCAATGATCACGCATGCTACTGTATGCTGGTCACGTGACTGATCATGCACATCGTAATTGATCATGCACTGATCACGTGGCTGATCATGCACTGATCACGTGGCTGATCATCACTGATCACGTAATTGATCATGCACTGATCACGTGACTGATCATGCACTGATCACGTGGCTATCATGCACTGATCACGTGGCTGATCATGCACTGATCACGTGCCTGATCATGCACTGATCACGTGATGATCATGCACTGATCACGTGGCTGATCATGCACTGATCACGTGGCTGATCATGCACTGATCACGTGACTGATCATGCACTGATCGCGTGGCTGATCATGCACTGATCGCGTGGCTATCATGCACTGATCACGTGGCTGATCATGCACTGATCACGTGGCTGATCATGCACTGATCACGTGACTGATCATGCACTGATCACGTGGCTGATCATGCACTGATCACGTGACTGATCATGCACTGATCACGTGGCTATCATGCACTGATCACGTGGCTGATCATGCACTGATCACGTGGCTGATCACTGTCACGTGACATATCATGCACTGATCACGTGACACTCATGCACTGATCACGTGGCTGATCATACACTCCTCAGCAACCGCCTGATCATCGTGGCTATCATGCACTGCTCACGTGGCTGTCATGCAATGATCGTAGCAACCATATACTGATCACGTGACTGATCATGCACTGATCACGTGGCTGATCATGCACTGTTCACGTGACTGATCATGCACTGATCACGTGACTGATCATGCACTGATCGCGTGGCTATCATGCACTGATCACGTGGCTGATCATGCACTCACGTATAACCATGACTGTCACGTGACTGATCATGCACTGATCACGTGGATCATGCACTGATCACGTGGCTCATGCACTGATCACGTGGCTGATCATGCATGATCACGTGACTGATCATGCACTGATCACGTGGCTCTCATGCACTGATCACGTGGCTGATCATGCACTGATCACGTGGATATCATGCACTGATCACGTGGCTGATCACACTGTCACGTGACTGATCATGCACTGATCACGTGGCTATCATGCACTGATCACGTGGCTATCATGCACTGATCACGTGGCTGATCATGCACTGATCACGTGTATCATGTACTGGTCACGTGACTGATCATGCACTGATCACGTAACTGATCATGCACTGATCACGTGGCTGATCATGCACTGATCACGTGGCTGATCATGCACTGATCACGTAACTGATCATGCACTGATCACGTGACTGATGTGCATCACGTGGCTATCATGCACTGATCACGTGGCTGGACATGCACTGATCACGTGCCTGATCATGCACTGATCGCGTGGCTGATCATGCACTGATCACGTGACTGATCATGCACTGATCACACGTCTGATCATGCACTGATCACGTGGCTATCATGCACTGCTCACGTGGCTGATCATGCATGATCACGCAGCTACCATGTACTGGTCACATGACTGATCATGCACTGATCACGTGACTGATCATGCAGTGATCGCGTGGCTATCATGAACTACTCACGTGGCTGATCATGCAATGATCATGTAGCTACCATGTACAGGTCACGTGAATGATCATGCACCCATCAGGTGACTGATCATGCACTGATCACGTGGCTATCATGCACTGATCACGACTGATCATGCACTGTTCACGTCTATATCATGCACTGATCACATGACTGCCATGCACTGATCACGTGGATGATCATACACTAATCTTGTGACAGATCATGCACTGATCGCGTGGCTGATCATGCACTGATACCGTGACTGAGCATGGACTGATCACATGACTATCATGCAGTGATCACGTGACTTAATGGCGCTGATCATGTGACTGATCATGCGCTGATCATGTTTGCTATCATGCACTGATCATGTGCCTCTGGAGGCAATAAACAAAGAGCTGAGTAGGCACGAATCAAACAGTCAGCAGGCAATAATCATGGAACTCAGGTGTGAGGAATCATGCTGCTCAGCTGGCAATAATCAAGCAGCTGAGCAGGCAGGAATTACGCAGCACAGCTGGCAATTGTCAAGCAGATGACAGGCAGGAATCGTGCAGCTCAGCTGGCAATTGTCAAGCAGATGAGCAGACAGTAATCACGCAGCTCAGCAGGCCCAGATCACGTGACTGAGCATGCACTGTTCACGTGGCTGATCATACACTGATCACGTGATGATCATGATCATGCACTGATCACGTGGCTATCATGCACTGATCACGTGGCTGATCATGCACTGCTCACGTAACTGATCATGCACTGATCGCGTGGCTATCATGCACTGATCACGTGGCTGATCATGCACTGTTCACGTGGCTGATCACACACCTGTCACGTGGCTTATCATGCACTGATCACGTGGCACTCATGCACTGATCGCGTGGCTGATCATACTCTGCTCACGTAACTCATGCACATCACGTGGCTATCATGCACTGCTCACGTGGCTGTCATGGAATGATCACGTAGCCATATACTGGTCACGTGACTGATCATGCAAAGATCACGTAAATGATCATGCACTGTTCACGTGACTGATCATGTACTGATCACGTGACTGATCATGCACTGATCACGTGGCTATCATGCTCTGCTCACGTGGCTGATCATGCAACGATCGCGTAGCAACCATGTACTGGTCACGTGACTGATCATGCACTGATCACGTAATTGATCATGCACTGATCACGTGGCTCATCATGCACTGATCACGTGGCTGATCACACATGTATCACGTGACTGATCATGCACTGATCACGTGGCTCTCATGCACTGATCACGTGGCTGTCATGCACTGATCACGTGGATATCATGCACTGATCACGTGGCTGATCACACGTATCACATGACTGATCATGCACTGATCACGTGGCTATCATGCACTGATCACGTGGCTGATCATGCACTGATCACGTGGCTGATCATGCACTGATCACGTAGCTACCATGCACTGATCACGTGACTGATCATGCACTGATCACGTAACTGATCATGCACTGATCACGTGGCTGATCATGCACTGATCGCGTGGCTGATCATGCACTGATCACATGACTGATCATGCACTGATCACGTGGCTGATCATGCACTGATCGCGTGGCTATCATGCACTGATCACGTGGCTGGACATGCACTGATCACGTGCTGATCATGCACTGATCACGTGGCTGATCATGCACTGATCACGTGACTGATCATGCACTGATCGTGGCTGATCATGCACTGATCGCGTGGCTGATCATGCACTGATCACGTGGCTGATCATGCACTGATCACGTAGCTATCATGCACTGATCACGTGACTGATCATGCACTGATCACGTGGCTGATCATGCACTGATCACGTGACTGATCATGCACTGATCACGTGGCTGATCATGCACTGATCACGTGGCTGATCATGCACTCACGTGGCTATCATGCACTATCATGGCTGATCATGCATGATCACGCAGCTACCATGCACTGATCACATGACTGATCATGCACTGATCACGTGACTGATCATGCACTGATCACGTGGCTATCATGCACTATCACGTGGCTGATCATGCACTGATCACGTAGCTACATGTACAGGTCACGTGAATGATCATGCACCCATCAGGTGACTGATCATGCACTGATCACGTGGCTATCATGCACTGATCACGTGACTGATCATGCACTGATCACGTCTATATCATGCACTGATCATGACTGCCATGCACTGATCACGTGGATGATCATGCACTAATCTTGTGACTGATCATGCACTGATCACGTGGCTGATCATGCACTGATACCGTGACTGAGCATGGACTGATCACATGACTATCATGTACTGATCACGTGACTTAATGGCGCTGATCATGTGACTGATCATGCGCTGATCATGTTTGCTATCATACACTGATCATGTGCCTCTGGAGGCAATAAACAAAGAGCTGAGTAGGCACGAATCAAACAGTCAGCAGGCAATAATCATGGAACTCAGGTGTGAGGAATCATGCTGCTCAGCTGGCAATAATCAAGCAGCTGAGCAGGCAGGAATTACGCAGCACAGCTGGCAATTGTCAAGCAGATGACAGGCAGGAATCGTGCAGCTCAGCTGGCAATTGTCAAGCAGATGAGCAGACAGTAATCACGCAGCTCAGCAGGCCCAGATCACGTGACTGAGCATGCACTGTTCACGTGGCTGATCATACACTGATCGCGTGATGATCATGCACTGATCACTTGGATATCATGCACTGATCACGTGGCTGATCATACACTGTTCGCGTGTCTGACCATGCACTGATCACGTGGCTGATCATACACTGCTCACGTAACTGATCATGCACTGATCGCGTGGCTATCATGCACTGATCACGTGGCTGAACATGCACTGATCACGTGGCTGATCACACACCTGTCACGTGACATATCATGCACTGATCACGTGGCACTCACTGATCACGTGGCTGATCATACTCTGCTCACGTAACTCATGCACACATCACGTGGCTATCATGCACTGCTCACATGGCTCGTCATGGAATGATCACGTAGCAACCATATCACTGTACGTGACTGATCATGCAAAGATCACGTAAATGATCATGCACTGTTCACGTGACTGATCATGCACTGATCACGTGACTGATCATGCACTGATCACGTGGCTATCATGCACTGCTCACGTGGCTGATCATGCAGCGATCACGTAGCAACCATGTACTGGTCACGTGACTGATCATGCACTGATCACGTAATGATCCTGCACTGATCACGTGGCTCATCATGCACTGATCACGTGGCTGATCACACATGTATCGCGTGACTGATCATGCACTGATCACGTGGCTCTCATGCACTGATCACGTGGCTGTCATGCACTGATCACGTGGATATCATGCACTGATCACGTGGCTGATCACACTGTATCACGTGACTGATCATGCACTGATCACGTGGCTGCACTGATCACGTGGCTATCATGCACTGATCACGTGGCTGATCATGCACTGATCACGTGACTGATCATGCACTGATCACGTGGCTGATCATGCACTGATCACGTGGCTGATCATGCACTGATCACGTGGCTGATCATGCACTGATCACGTGACTGATCATGCACTGATCACGTGACTGATCATGCACTGATCACAGCTATCATGCACTGATCACGTGGCTGATCATGCACTGATCACGTGCCTGATCACTGATCACGTGGCTGATCATGCACTGATCACGTGACTGATCATGCACTGATCACGTGACTGATCATGCACTGATCACGTGGCTATCATGCACTGCTCACGTGGCTGATCATGCCATGATCACGCGGCTACCATGTACTGGTCACATGACTGATCATGCACTGATCACGTGACTGATCATGCACTGATCACGTGGCTATCATGCACTACTCACGTGGCTGATCATGCAATGATCATGTAGCTACCATGTACAGGTCACGTGAATGATCATGCACCCATCAGGTGACTGATCATGCACTGATCACGTGGCTATCATGCACTGATCACGGGACTGATCATGCACTGATCACGTCTATATCATGCACTGATCACATGACTGCCCGTGCACTGATCACGTGGATGATCATACACTAATCTTGTGACTGATCATGCACTGATCACGTGGCTGATCATGCACTGATACCGTGACTGAGCATGGACTGATCACATGACTATCATGTAGTGATCACGTGACTTAATGGCGCTGATCATGTGACTGATCATGCGCTGATCATGTTTGCTATCATACACTGATCATGTGCCTCTGGAGGCAATAAACAAAGAGCTGAGTAGGCACGAATCAAACAGTCAGCAGGCAATAATCATGGAACTCAGGTGTGAGGAATCATGCTGCTCAGCTGGCAATAATCAAGCAGCTGAGCAGGCAGGAATTCGGCACAGCTGGCAATTATCAAGCAGATGACAGGCAGGAATCGTGCAGCTCAGCTGGCAATTGTCAAGCAGATGAGCAGACAGTAATCACGCAGCTCAGCAGGCCCAGATCACGTGACTGAGCATGCACTGTTCACGTGGCTGATCATACACTGATCACGTGATGATCATGCACTGATCACTTGGATATCATGCACTGATCACGTGGCTGATCATACACTGTTCGCGTGTCTGACCATGCACTGATCACGTGGCTGATCACACACTGCTCACGTAACTGATCATGCACTGATCACGTAGCTATCATGCACTGATCGCGTGGCTGAACATGCACTGTTCGCGTGGCTGATCACACACCTGTCACGTGACATATCATGCACTGATCACGTGGCACTCATGCACTGATCACGTGGCTGATCATGCTCTGCTCACGTAACTCATGCACACATCACGTGGCTATCATGCACTGCTCACGTGGCTCGTCATGGAATGATCACGTAGCACCATATACTGGTCACGTGACTGATCATGCAAGATCACGTAAATGATCATGCACTGTTCACGTGACTGATCATGTACTGATCGCGTGACTGATCATGCACTGATCACGTGGCTATCATGCTCTGCTCACGTGGCTGATCATGCAACGATCACGAGCAACCATGTACTGGTCACGTGACTGATCATGCACTGATCACGTAATTGATCATGCACTGATCACGTGGCTCATCATGCACTGATCACGTGGCTGATCACACATGTATCACGTGACTGATCATGCACTGATCCGTGGCTCTCATGCACTGATCACGTGACTGTCATGCACTGATCACGTGGCTATCATGCACTGATCACGTGGCTGATCACACACGTATCACATGACTGATCATGCACTGATCACGTGGCTATCATGCACTGATCACGTGGCTATCATGCACTGATCGCGTGGCTGATCATGCAATGATCACGTAGCTATCATGTACTCACGTGACTGATCATGCACTGATCACGTAATTGATCATGCACTGATCACGTGGCTGATCATGCACTGATCACGTGGCTGATCATGCACTGATCACATAACTGATCATGCACTGATCACGTGACTGATCATGCACTGATCGCGTGGCTATCATGCACTGATCACGTGGCTGACATACACTGATCACGTGCCTGATCATGCACTGATCGTGCTGATCATGCACTGATCACGTGACTGATCATGCACTGATCGTGTCTGATCATGCACTGATCACGTGGCTATCATGCTCTCACGTGGCTGATCATGCATGATACCATGTACTGGTCACATGACTGATCATGCACTGATCACGTGACTGATCATGCAGTGATCACGTGGCTATCATGCACTACTCACGTGGCTGATCATGCAATGATCATGTAGCTACCATGTACAGGTCACGTGAATGATCATACACCCATCAGGTGACTGATCATGCACTGATCACGTGGCTATCATGCACTGATCACGTGACTGATCATGCACTGATCACGTCTATATCATGCACTGATCACATGACTGCCCATGCACTGATCACGTGGATGATCATACTAATCACGTGACAGATCATGCACTGATCACGTGGCTGATCATGCACTGATACCGTGACTGAGCATGGACTGATCACATGACTATCATGTAGTGATCACGTGACTTAATGGCGCTGATCATGTGACTGATCATGCACTGATCATGTTTGCTATCATACACTGATCATGTGCCTCTGGAGGCAATAAACAAAGAGCTGAGTAGGCACGAATCAAACAGTCAGCAGGCAATAATCATGGAACTCAGGTGAGGAATCATGCTGCTCAGCTGGCAATAATCAAGCAGCTGAGCAGGCAGGAATCGTGCAGCTCAGCTGGCAATTGTCAAGCAGATGAGCAGACAGTAATCACGCAGCTCAGCAGGCCCAGATCACGTGACTGAGCATGCACTGTTCACGTGGCTGATCACACACTGATCACGTGATGATCATGCACTGATCACTTGGATATCATGCACTGATCACGTGGCTGATCATACACTGTTCACGTGTCTGACCATGCACTGATCACGTGGCTGATCATACACTGCTCACGTAACTGATCATGCACTGATCGCGTGGCTATCATGCACTGATCACGTGGCTGAACATGCACTGTTCACGTGGCTGATCACACACCTGTCACGTGACATATCATGCACTGATCACGTGGCACTCATGCACTGATCACGTGGCTGATCATACTCTGCTCACGTAACTCATGCACACATCACGTGGCTATCATGCACTGCTCACGTGGCTTGTCATGGAATGATCACGTAGCAACCATATACTGGTCACGTGACTGATCATGCAGATCACGTAAATGATCATGCACTGTTCACGTGACTGATCATGTACTGATCACGTGACTGATCATGCACTGATCACGTGGCTATCATACTCTGCTCACGTGGCTGATCATGCAACGATCACGTGCAACCATGTACTGGTCACGTGACTGATCATGCACTGATCATGTAATTGATGCACTGATCACGTGGCTCATCATGCACTGATCACGTGGCTGATCACACATGTATCACGTGACTGATCATGCACTGATCCGTGGCTCTCATGCACTGATCACGTGGCTATCATGCACTGATCACGTGGATATCATGCACTGATCACGTGGCTGATCACACACGTATCACGTGACTGATCATGCACTGATCACGTGGCTGATCATGCACTGATCACGTGGCTGATCATGCACTGATCACGTGGCTGATCATGCACTGATCACGTGACTGATCATGCACTGATCACGTGACTGATCATGCACTGATCACGTGGCTGATCATGCACTGATCACGTGGCTGATCATGCACTGATCGTGGCTGATCATGCACTGATCACGTGGCTGATCATGCACTGATCACGTGACTGATCATGCACTGATCACGTGGCTGATCATGCACTGATCACGTGCTGATCATGCACTGATCACGTGACTGATCATGCACTGATCACGTGGCTGATCATGCACTGATCACGTGGCTATCATGCACTGATCACGTGGCTGATCATGCACTGATCACGTGCTGATCATGCACTGATCACGTGGCTGATCATGCACTGATCACGTAACTGATCATGCACTGATCACGTGGCTATCATGCACTGATCACGTGGCTGATCATGCACTGATCACGTGGCTGATCACACACTGATCACGTGACTATCATGCACTGATCACGTGGCACTCATGCACTGATCACGTGGCTGATCATGCACTGATCACGTAACTCATGCACTGATCACGTGGCTATCATGCACTGATCACGTGGCTGTCATGCAATGATCACGTAGCAACCATATACTGGTCACGTGACTGATCATGCACTGATCACGTGATCATGCACTGATCACGTGACTGATCATGCTGATCACGTGACTGATCATGCACTGATCACGTGGCTATCATGCACTGATCACGTGGCTGATCATGCACTGATCACGTAGCAACCATGTACTGATCACGTGACTGATCATGCACTGATCACGTAATTGATCATGCACTGATCACGTGGCTGATCATGCACTGATCACGTGGCTGATCCATGTATCACGTGCTGATCATGCACTGATCACGTGGCTCTCATGCACTGATCACGTGGCTGTCATGCACTGATCACGTGGCTATCATGCACTGATCATGGCTGATCATGCACTATCACATGACTGATCATGCACTGATCACGTGGCTGATCATGCACTGATCACGTGGCTATCATGCACTGATCACGTGGCTGATCATGCACTGATCACGTGGCTATCATGTACTGATCACGTGACTGATCATGCACTGATCACGTGATTGATCATGCACTGATCACGTGGCTGATCATGCACTGATCACGTGGCTGATCATGCACTGATCACGTGGCTGATCATGCACTGATCACGTGACTGATCATGCACTGATCACGTGGCTATCATGCACTGATCACGTGGCTGATCATGCACTGATCACGTGCCTGATCATGCACTGATCACGTGGCTGATCATGCACTGATCACGTGACTGATCATGCACTGATCACGTGACTGATCATGCACTGATCACGTGGCTATCATGCACTGCTCACGTGGCTGATCATGCATGATCACGCAGCTACCATGTACTGGTCACATGACTGATCATGCACTGATCACGTGACTGATCATGCAGTGATCACGTGGCTATCATGCACTACTCACGTGGCTGATCATGCAATGATCATGTAGCTACCATGTACAGGTCACGTGAATGATCATACACCCATCAGGTGACTGATCATGCACTGATCACGTGGCTATCATGCACTGATCACGAGACTGATCATGCACTGATCACGTCTATATCATGCACTGATCACATGACTGCCCATGCACTGATCACGTGGATGATCATACACTAATCTTGTGACAGATCATGCACTGATCACGTGGCTGATCATGCACTGATACCGTGACTGAGCATGGACTGATCACATGACTATCATGTAGTGATCACGTGACTTAATGGCGCTGATCATGTGACTGATCATGCGCTGATCATGTTTGCTATCATACACTGATCATGTGCCTCTGGAGGCAATAAACAAAGAGCTGAGTAGGCACGAATCAAACAGTCAGCAGGCAATAATCATGGAACTCAGCTGTGAGGAATCATGCTGCTCAGCTGGCAATAATCAAGCAGCTGAGCAGGCAGGAATTACGCAGCACAGCTCAATTGTCAAGCAGATGACAGGCAGGAATCGTGCAGCTCAGCTGGCAATTGTCAAGCAGATGAGCAGACAGTAATCACGCAGCTCAGCAGGCCCAGATCACGTGACTGAGCATGCACTGTTCACGTGGCTGATCATACACTGATCACGTGATGATCATGCACTGATCACTTGGATATCATGCACTGATCACGTGGCTGATCATACACTGTTCACGTGTCTGACCATGCACTGATCACGTGGCTGATCATACACTGCTCACGTAACTGATCATGCACTGATCACGTGGCTATCATGCACTGATCACGTGGCTGAACATGCACTGTTCACGTGGCTGATCACACACCTGTCACTTGACATATCATGCACTGATCACGTGGCACTCATGCACTGATCACGTGGCTGATCATACTCTGCTCACGTAACTCATGCACACATCACGTGGCTATCATGCACTGCTCAAGTGGCTCGTCATGGAATGATCACGTAGCTACCATATACTGGTCACGTGACTGATCATGCAAGATCACGTAAATGATCATGCACTGTTCACGTGACTGATCATGTACTGATCACGTGACTGATCATGCACTGATCACGTGGCTATCATGCTCTGCTCGCGTGGCTGATCATGCAACGATCACGTAGCAACCATGTACTGATCACGTGACTGATCATGCACTGATCACGTAATTGATCCTGCACTGATCACGTGGCTCATCATGCACTGATCACGTGGCTGATCACACATGTATCACGTGACTGATCATGCACTGATCACGTGGCTCTCATGCACTGATCACGTGGCTGTCATGCACTGATCGCGTGGATATCATGCACTGATCACGTGGCTGATCACACACGTATCACATGACTGATCATGCACTGATCACGTGGCTATCATGCACTGATCACGTGGCTATCATGCACTGATCACGTGGCTGATCATGCAATGATCACGTAGCTACCATGTACTGATCACGTGACTGATCATGCACTGATCACGTCGTTGATCATGCACTGATCACGTGGCTGATCATGCACTGATCACGTGGCTGATCATGCACTGATCACGTGACTGATCATGCACTGATCACGTGACTGATCATGCACTGATCACGTGGCTATCATGCACTGATCACTTGGCTGGACATGCACTGATCACGTGCCTGATCATGCACTGATCACGTGGCTGATCATGCACTGATCACGTGACTGATCATGCACTGATCACGTGACTGATCATGCACTGATCACGTGGCTATCATGCACTGATCACGTGGCTGATCATGCATGATCACGCAGCTACCATGTACTGGTCACGTGACTGATCATGCACTGATCACGTGACTGATCATGCACTGATCACGTGGCTATCATGCACTGATCACGTGGCTGATCATGCACTGATCACGTAGCTACCATGCACTGGTCACGTGAATGATCATGCACTGATCAGGTGACTGATCATGCACTGATCACGTGGCTATCATGCACTGATCACGTGACTGATCATGCACTGATCACGTCTATATCATGCACTGATCACGTGACTGCCATGCACTGATCACGTGGATGATCATACACTGATCATGTGACATGCACTGATCACGTGGCTGATCATACATCACGTGACTGATCATGCACTGATCACGTGGCTGATCATGCACTGATCACGTGACTGATCATGCACTGATCACGTGACTATCATGGCACTGATCACGTGACTGATCATGCGCTGATCATGTTTGCTGATCATACACTGATCATGTGCCTCTGGTGGCAATAAACAAAGAGCTGAGTAGGCACGAATCAAACAGTCAGCAGGCAATAATCATGGAACTCAGGTGTGAGGAATCATGCTGCTCAGCTGGCAATAATCAAGCAGCTGAGCAGGCAGGAATTACGCAGCACAGCTGGCAATTGTCAAGCAGATGACAGGCAGGAATCGTGCAGCTCAGCTGGCAATTGTCAAGCAGATGAGCAGACAGTAATCACGCAGCTCAGCAGGCCCAGATCACGTGACTGAGCATGCACTGTTCACGTGGCTGATCATGCACTGATCACGTGATGATCATGCACTGATCACTGGATATCATGCACTGATCACGTGGCTGATCATACACTGATCACGTGTCTGACCATGCACTGATCACGTGGCTGATCATGCACTGCTCACGTAACTGATCATGCACTGATCACGTGGCTATCATGCACTGATCACGTGGCTGATCATGCACTGTTCACGTGGCTGATCACACACTGTCACGTGACATATCATGCACTGATCACGTGGCACTCATGCACTGATCACGTGGCTGATCATACACTGCTCACGTAACTCATGCACACATCACGTGGCTATCATGCACTGCTCACGTGGCTGTCATGGAATGATCACGTAGCAACCATATACTGGTCACGTGACTGATCATGCACTGATCACGTAAATGATCATGCACTGTTCACGTGACTGATCATGCACTGATCACGTGACTGATCATGCACTGATCACGTGGCTATCATGCACTGCTCACGTGGCTGATCATGCACGATCACGTAGCAACCATGTACTGGTCACGTGACTGATCATGCACTGATCACGTAATTGATCATGCACTGATCACGTGGCTCATCATGCACTGATCACGTGGCTGATCACACATGATCACGTGACTGATCATGCACTGATCACGTGGCTCTCATGCACTGATCACGTGGCTGATCATGCACTGATCACGTGGATATCATGCACTGATCACGTGGCTGATCACACACGTATCACATGACTGATCATGCACTGATCACGTGGCTATCATGCACTGATCACGTGGCTATCATGCACTGATCACGTGGCTGATCATGCAATGATCACGTAGCTACCATGCACTGATCACGTAACTGATCATGCACTGATCACGTAATTGATCATGATCACGTGGCTGATCATGCACTGATCACGTGGCTGATCATGCACTGATCACGTGACTGATCATGCACTGATCACGTGACTGATCATGCACTGATCGCGTGGCTATCATGCACTGATCACGTGGCTGGTCATACTGATCACGTGCCTGATCATGCACTGATCACGTGGCTGATCATGCACTGATCACGTGACTGATCATGCACTGATCACGTGACTGATCATGCACTGATCACGTGGCTATCATGCACTGATCACGTGGCTGATCATGCACTGATCACGTGGCCATCATACTGTACGTGACTGATCATACACTGATCACGTGACTGATCATGCACTGATCACGTCTGATCATGCACTGATCACGTGACTGATCATGCACTGATCACGTGCTGATCATGCACTGATCACGTGGCTATCATGCACTGCTCACGTGGCTGATCATGCATGATCACGCAGCTACCATGTACTGGTCACATGACTGATCATGCACTGATCACGTGACTGATCATGCACTGATCACGTGGCTATCATGCACTACTCACGTGGCTGATCATGCAATGATCATGTAGCTACCATGTACAGATCACGTGAATGATCATACACCCATCAGGTGACTGATCATGCACTGATCACGTGGCTATCATGCACTGATCACGTGACTGATCATGCACTGATCACGTCTATATCATGCACTGATCACATGACTGCCCATGCACTGATCACGTGGATGATCATACACTAATCATGTGACAGATCATGCACTGATCACGTGGCTGATCATGCACTGATACCGTGACTGAGCATGGACTGATCACATGACTATCATGCAGTGATCACGTGACTTAATGGCGCTGATCATGTGACTGATCATGCGCTGATCATGTTTGCTATCATACACTGATCATGTGCCTCTGGAGGCAATAAACAAAGAGCTGAGTAGGCACGAATCAAACAGTCAGCAGGCAATAATCATGGAACTCAGGTGTGAGGAATCATGCTGCTCAGCTGGCAATAATCAAGCAGCTGAGCAGGCAGGAATTACGCAGCACAGCTGGCAATTGTCAAGCAGATGACAGGCAGGAATCGTGCAGCTCAGCTGGCAATTGTCAAGCAGATGAGCAGACAGTAATCACGCAGCTCAGCAGGCCCAGATCACGTGACTGAGCATGCACTGTTCACGTGGCTGATCATACACTGATCACGTGATGATCATGCACTGATCACTTGGATATCATGCACTGATCACGTGGCTGATCATACACTGTTCACGTGTCTGACCATGCACTGATCACGTGGCTGATCATACACTGCTCACGTAACTGATCATGCACTGATCACGTGGCTATCATGCACTGATCACGTGGCTGAACATGCACTGTTCACGTGGCTGATCACACACTGTCACGTGACATATCATGCACTGATCACGTGGCACTCATGCACTGATCACGTGGCTGATCATACTCTGCTCACGTAACTCATGCACACATCACGTGGCTATCATGCACTGCTCACGTGGCTCGTCATGGAATGATCACGTAGCAACCATATACTGGTCACGTGACTGATCATGCAAGATCACGTAAATGATCATGCACTGTTCACGTGACTGATCATGCACTGATCACGTGACTGATCATGCACTGATCACGTGGCTATCATGCTCTGCTCACGTGGCTGATCATGCAACGATCACGTAGCAACCATGTACTGGTCACGTGACTGATCATGCACTGATCACGTAATTGATCATGCACTGATCACGTGGCTCATCATGCACTGATCACGTGGCTGATCACACATGTATCACGTGACTGATCATGCACTGATCACGTGGCTCTCATGCACTGATCACGTGGCTGTCATGCACTGATCACGTGGATATCATGCACTGATCACGTGGCTGATCACACACGTATCACATGACTGATCATGCACTGATCACGTGGCTATCATGCACTGATCACGTGGCTGATCATGCACTGATCACGTGGCTGATCATGCTGATCACGTGGCTGATCATGCACTGATCACGTGACTGATCATGCACTGATCACGTGATCATGCACTGATCACGTGCTGATCATGCACTGATCACGTGGCTGATCATGCACTGATCACGTGACTGATCATGCACTGATCACGTGGCTATCATGCACTGTCACGTGGCTGATCATGCACTGATCACGTGGCTGATCATGCACTGATCACGTGGCTGATCATGCACTGATCACGTGACTGATCATGCACTGATCACGTGGCTGATCATGCACTGATCACGTGGCTATCATGCACTGCTCACGTGGCTGATCATGCATGATCACGCAGCTACCATGTACTGGTCACATGACTGATCATGCACTGATCACGTGACTGATCATGCACTGATCACGTGGCTATCATGCACTACTCACGTGGCTGATCATGCAATGATCATGTAGCTACCATGTACAGGTCACGTGAATGATCATACACCCATCAGGTGACTGATCATGCACTGATCACGTGGCTATCATGCACTGATCACGAGACTGATCATGCACTGATCACGTCTATATCATGCACTGATCACATGACTGCCCATGCACTGATCACGTGGATGATCATACACTAATCATGTGACAGATCATGCACTGATCACGTGGCTGATCATGCACTGATACCGTGACTGAGCATGGACTGATCACATGACTATCATGTAGTGATCACGTGACTTAATGGCGCTGATCATGTGACTGATCATGCGCTGATCATGTTTGCTATCATACACTGATCATGTGCCTCTGGAGGCAATAAACAAAGAGCTGAGTAGGCACGAATCAAACAGTCAGCAGGCAATAATCATGGAACTCAGGTGTGAGGAATCATGCTGCTCAGCTGGCAATAATCAAGCAGCTGAGCAGGCAGGAATTACGCAGCACAGCTGGCAATTGTCAAGCAGATGACAGGCAGGAATCGTGCAGCTCAGCTGGCAATTGTCAAGCAGATGAGCAGACAGTAATCACGCAGCTCAGCAGGCCCAGATCACGTGACTGAGCATGCACTGTTCACGTGGCTGATCATACACTGATCACGTGATGATCATGCACTGATCACTTGGATATCATGCACTGATCACGTGGCTGATCATACACTGTTCACGTGTCTGACCATGCACTGATCACGTGGCTGATCATACACTGCTCACGTAACTGATCATGCACTGATCACGTGGCTATCATGCACTGATCACGTGGCTGAACATGCACTGTTCACGTGGCTGATCACACACCTGTCACGTGACATATCATGCACTGATCACGTGGCACTCATGCACTGATCACGTGGCTGATCATACTCTGCTCACGTAACTCATGCACACATCACGTGGCTATCATGCACTGCTCACGTGGCTCGTCATGGAATGATCACGTAGCCATATACTGGTCACGTGACTGATCATGCAAAGATCACGTAAATGATCATGCACTGTTCACGTGACTGATCATGTACTGATCACGTGACTGATCATGCACTGATCACGTGGCTATCATGCTCTGCTCACGTGGCTGATCATGCAACGATCACGTAGCAACCATGTACTGGTCACGTGACTGATCATGCACTGATCACGTAATTGATCATGCACTGATCACGTGGCTCATCATGCACTGATCACGTGGCTGATCACATGTATCACGTGACTGATCATGCACTGATCACGTGGCTCTCATGCACTGATCACGTGGCTGTCATGCACTGATCACGTGGATATCATGCACTGATCACGTGGCTGATCACACACGTATCACATGACTGATCATGCACTGATCACGTGGCTATCATGCACTGATCACGTGGCTATCATGCACTGATCACGTGGCTGATGATACACTGATCACGTGACTGATCATGCACTGATCACGTGCTGATCATGCACTGATCACGTGGCTGATCATGCACTGATCACGTGGCTGATCATGCACTGATCACGTGACTATCATGCACTGATCACGTGGCTGATCATGCACTGATCACGTGGCTATCATGCACTGATCACGTGACTGATCATGCACTGATCACGTGGCTGATCATGCACTGATCACGTGGCTGATCATGCACTGATCACGTGACTGATCATGCACTGATCACGTGGCTGATCATGCACTGATCACGTGGCTATCATGCACTGCACGTGGCTGATCATGCATGATCACGCAGCTACCATGTACTGGTCACATGACTGATCATGCACTGATCACGTGACTGATCATGCACTGATCACGTGGCTATCATGCACTACTCACGTGGCTGATCATGCAATGATCATGTAGCTACCATGTACAGGTCACGTGAATGATCATACACCCATCAGGTGACTGATCATGCACTGATCACGTGGCTATCATGCACTGATCACGAGACTGATCATGCACTGATCACGTCTATATCATGCACTGATCACATGACTGCCCATGCACTGATCACGTGGATGATCATACACTAATCTTGTGACAGATCATGCACTGATCACGTGGCTGATCATGCACTGATACCGTGACTGAGCATGGACTGATCACATGACTATCATGTAGTGATCACGTGACTTAATGGCGCTGATCATGTGACTGATCATGCGCTGATCATGTTTGCTATCATACACTGATCATGTGCCTCTGGAGGCAATAAACAAAGAGCTGAGTAGGCACGAATCAAACAGTCAGCAGGCAATAATCATGGAACTCAGGTGTGAGGAATCATGCTGCTCAGCTGGCAATAATCAAGCAGCTGAGCAGGCAGGAATTACGCAGCACAGCTGGCAATTGTCAAGCAGATGACAGGCAGGAATCGTGCAGCTCAGCTGGCAATTGTCAAGCAGATGAGCAGACAGTAATCACGCAGCTCAGCAGGCCCAGATCACGTGACTGAGCATGCACTGTTCACGTGGCTGATCATACACTGATCACGTGATGATCATGCACTGATCACTTGGATATCATGCACTGATCACGTGGCTGATCATACACTGTTCACGTGTCTGACCATGCACTGATCACGTGGCTGATCATGCACTGCTCACGTAACTGATCATGCACTGATCACGTGGCTATCATGCACTGATCACGTGGCTGAACATGCACTGTTCACGTGGCTGATCACACCTGTCACGTGACATATCATGCACTGATCACGTGGCACTCATGCACTGATCACGTGGCTGATCATACTCTGCTCACGTAACTCATGCACACATCACGTGGCTATCATGCACTGCTCACGTGGCTGTCATGGAATGATCACGTAGCTACCATATACTGGTCACGTGACTGATCATGCAAGATCACGTAAATGATCATGCACTGTTCACGTGACTGATCATGCACTGATCACGTGACTGATCATGCACTGATCACGTGGCTATCATGCACTGCTCACGTGGCTGATCATGCACGATCACGTAGCAACCATGTACTGGTCACGTGACTGATCATGCACTGATCACGTAATTGATCATGCACTGATCACGTGGCTCATCATGCACTGATCACGTGGCTGATCACACATGTATCACGTGACTGATCATGCACTGATCACGTGGCTCTCATGCACTGATCACGTGGCTGTCATGCACTGATCACGTGGATATCATGCACTGATCACGTGGCTGATCACACACGTATCACATGACTGATCATGCACTGATCACGTGGCTATCATGCACTGATCACGTGGCTATCATGCACTGATCACGTGGCTGATCATGCAATGATCACGTGGCTACCATGCACTGTCACGTGACTGATCATGCACTGATCACGTAATTGATCATGCACTGATCACGTGGCTGATCATGCACTGATCACGTGGCTGATCATGCACTGATCACGTAACTGATCATGCACTGATCACGTGACTGATCATGCACTGATCACGTGGCTATCATGCACTGATCACGTGGCTGACATACACTGATCACGTGCCTGATCATGCACTGATCACGTGGCTGATCATGCACTGATCACGTGACTGATCATGCACTGATCACGTGTCTGATCATGCACTGATCACGTGGCTATCATGCACTGCTCACGTGGCTGATCATGCATGATCACGCAGCTACCATGTACTGGTCACATGACTGATCATGCACTGATCACGTGACTGATCATGCACTGATCACGTGGCTATCATGCACTACTCACGTGGCTGATCATGCAATGATCATGTAGCTACCATGTACAGGTCACGTGAATGATCATGCACCCATCAGGTGACTGATCATGCACTGATCACGTGGCTATCATGCACTGATCACGTGACTGATCATGCACTGATCACGTCTATATCATGCACTGATCACATGACTGCCCATGCACTGATCACGTGGATGATCATACACTAATCATGTGACAGATCATGCACTGATCACGTGGCTGATCATGCACTGATACCGTGACTGAGCATGGACTGATCACATGACTATCATGTAGTGATCACGTGACTTAATGGCGCTGATCATGTGACTGATCATGCGCTGATCATGTTTGCTATCATACACTGATCATGTGCCTCTGGAGGCAATAAACAAAGAGCTGAGTAGGCACGAATCAAACAGTCAGCAGGCAATAATCATGGAACACGTGTGAGGAATCATGCTGCTCAGCTGGCAATAATCAAGCAGCTGAGCAGGCAGGAATCGTGCAGCTCAGCTGGCAATTGTCAAGCAGATGAGCAGACAGTAATCACGCAGCTCAGCAGGCCCTGATCACGTGACTGAGCATGCACTGTTCACGTGGCTGATCATACACTGATCACGTGATGATCATGCACTGATCACGTGGATATCATGCACTGATCACGTGGCTGATCATACACTGTTCACGTGTCTGACCATGCACTGATCACGTGGCTGATCATACACTGATCACGTAACTGATCATGCACTGATCACGTGGCTATCATGCACTGATCACGTGGCTGAACATGCACTGATCACGTGGCTGATCACACACCTGTCACGTGACATATCATGCACTGATCACGTGGCACTCATGCACTGATCACGTGGCTGATCATACTCTGCTCACGTAACTCATGCACACATCACGTGGCTATCATGCACTGCTCACGTGGCTCGTCATGGAATGATCACGTAGCAACCATATACTGGTCACGTGACTGATCATGCACTGATCACGTAAATGATCATGCACTGTTCACGTGACTGATCATGCACTGATCACGTGACTGATCATGCACTGATCACGTGGCTATCATGCACTGCTCACGTGGCTGATCATGCACTGATCACGTAGCAACCATGTACTGGTCACGTGACTGATCATGCACTGATCACGTAATTGATCATGCACTGATCACGTGGCTCATCATGCACTGATCACGTGGCTGATCACACTGTATCACGTGACTGATCATGCACTGATCACGTGGCTCATGCACTGATCACGTGGCTGTCATGCACTGATCACGTGGATATCATGCACTGATCACGTGGCTGATCACACACGTATCACATGACTGATCATGCACTGATCACGTGGCTATCATGCACTGATCACGTGGCTATCATGCACTGATCACGTGGCTGATCATGCAATGATCACGTAGCTACCATGTACTGGTCACGTGACTGATCATGCACTGATCACGTAATTGATCATGCACTGATCACGTGGCTGATCATGCACTGATCACGTGGCTGATCATGCACTGATCACGTGACTGATCATGCACTGATCACGTGACTGATCATGCACTGATCACGTGGCTATCATGCACTGATCACGTGGCTGACATACACTGATCACGTGCCTGGTCATGCACTGATCACGTGGCTGATCATGCACTGATCACGTGACTGATCATGCACTGATCACGTGTCTGATCATGCACTGATCACGTGGCTATCATGCACTGCTCACGTGGCTGATCATGCTGATCACGCAGCTACCATGTACTGGTCACATGACTGATCATGCACTGATCACGTGACTGATCATGCACTGATCACGTGGCTATCATGCACTACTCACGTGGCTGATCATGCAATGATCATGTAGCTACCATGTACAGGTCACGTGAATGATCATACACCCATCAGGTGACTGATCATGCACTGATCACGTGGCTATCATGCACTGATCACGAGACTGATCATGCACTGATCACGTCTATATCATGCACTGATCACATGACTGCCCATGCACTGATCACGTGGATGATCATACACTAATCATGTGACAGATCATGCACTGATCACGTGGCTGATCATGCACTGATACCGTGACTGAGCATGGACTGATCACATGACTATCATGTAGTGATCACGTGACTTAATGGCGCTGATCATGTGACTGATCATGCGCTGATCATGTTTGCTATCATACACTGATCATGTGCCTCTGGAGGCAATAAACAAAGAGCTGAGTAGGCACGAATCAAACAGTCAGCAGGCAATAATCATGGAACTCAGGTGTGAGGAATCATGCTGCTCAGCTGGCAATAATCAAGCAGCTGAGCAGGCAGGAATCGTGCAGCTCAGCTGGCAATTGTCAAGCAGATGAGCAGACAGTAATCACGCAGCTCAGCAGGCCCAGATCACGTGACTGAGCATGCACTGTTCACGTGGCTGATCATACACTGATCACGTGATGATCATGCACTGATCACTTGGATATCATGCACTGATCACGTGGCTGATCATACACTGTTCACGTGTCTGACCATGCACTGATCACGTGGCTGATCATACACTGCTCACGTAACTGATCATGCACTGATCACGTGGCTATCATGCACTGATCACGTGGCTGAACATGCACTGTTCACGTGGCTGATCACACACCTGTCACGTGACATATCATGCACTGATCACGTGGCACTCATGCACTGATCACGTGGCTGATCATACTCTGCTCACGTAACTCATGCACACATCACGTGGCTATCATGCACTGCTCACGTGGCTCGTCATGGAATGATCACAGCAACCATATACTGGTACGTGACTGATCATGCAGATCACGTAAATGATCATGCACTGTTCACGTGACTGATCATGCTGATCACGTGACTGATCATGCACTGATCACGTGGCTATCATGCACTGCTCACGTGGCTGATCATGCAACGATCACGTGCAACCATGTACTGGTCACGTGACTGATCATGCACTGATCACGTAATTGATCATGCACTGATCACGTGGCTCATCATGCACTGATCACGTGGCTGATCACACATGTATCACGTGACTGATCATGCACTGATCACGTGGCTCTCATGCACTGATCACGTGGCTGTCATGCACTGATCACGTGGATATCATGCACTGATCACGTGGCTGATCACACACGTATCACATGACTGATCATGCACTGATCACGTGGCTATCATGCACTGATCACGTGGCTATCATGCACTGATCACGTGGCTGATCATGCAATGATCACGTAGCTACCATGTACTGATCACGTGACTGATCATGCACTGATCACGTAATTGATCATGCACTGATCACGTGGCTGATCATGCACTGATCACGTGGCTGATCATGCACTGATCACGTGACTGATCATGCACTGATCACGTGACTGATCATGCACTGATCACGTGGCTATCATGCACTGATCACGTGGCTGATCATGCACTGATCACGTGACTGATCATGCACTGATCACGTGGCTATCATGCACTGCTCACGTGGCTGATCATGCATGATCACGCAGCTACCATGTACTGGTCACATGACTGATCATGCACTGATCACGTGACTGATCATGCAGTGATCACGTGGCTATCATGCACTACTCACGTGGCTGATCATGCAATGATCATGTAGCTACCATGTACAGGTCACGTGAATGATCATACACCCATCAGGTGACTGATCATGCACTGATCACGTGGCTATCATGCACTGATCACGAGACTGATCATGCACTGATCACGTCTATATCATGCACTGATCACATGACTGCCCATGCACTGATCACGTGGATGATCATACACTAATCATGTGACAGATCATGCACTGATCACGTGGCTGATCATGCACTGATACCGTGACTGAGCATGGACTGATCACATGACTATCATGTAGTGATCACGTGACTTAATGGCGCTGATCATGTGACTGATCATGCGCTGATCATGTTTGCTATCATACACTGATCATGTGCCTCTGGAGGCAATAAACAAAGAGCTGAGTAGGCACGAATCAAACAGTCAGCAGGCAATAATCATGGAACTCAGGTGTGAGGAATCATGCTGCTCAGCTGGCAATAATCAAGCAGCTGAGCAGGCAGGAACGTGCAGCTCAGCTGGCAATTGTCAAGCAGATGAGCAGACAGTAATCACGCAGCTCAGCAGGCCCAGATCACGTGACTGAGCATGCACTGTTCACGTGGCTGATCATACACTGATCACGTGATGATCATGCACTGATCACTTGGATATCATGCACTGATCACGTGGCTGATCATACACTGTTCACGTGTCTGACCATGCACTGATCACGTGGCTGATCATACACTGCTCACGTAACTGATCATGCACTGATCACGTGGCTATCATGCACTGATCACGTGGCTGAACATGCACTGTTCACGTGGCTGATCACACACCTGTCACGTGACATATCATGCACTGATCACGTGGCACTCATGCACTGATCACGTGGCTGATCATACTCTGCTCACGTAACTCATGCACACATCACGTGGCTATCATGCACTGCTCACGTGGCTCGTCATGGAATGATCACGTAGCTACCATATACTGGTCACGTGACTGATCATGCAAGATCACGTAAATGATCATGCACTGTTCACGTGACTGATCATGTACTGATCACGTGACTGATCATGCACTGATCACGTGGCTATCATGCTCTGCTCACGTGGCTGATCATGCAACGATCACGTAGCAACCATGTACTGGTCACGTGACTGATCATGCACTGATCACGTAATTGATCATGCACTGATCACGTGGCTCATCATGCACTGATCACGTGGCTGATCACACATGTATCACGTGACTGATCATGCACTGATCACGTGGCTATCATGCACTGATCACGTGGCTATCATGCACTGATCACGTGGCTATCATGCACTGATCACGTGGCTGATCATACACTCACGTGACTGATCATGCACTGATCACGTGGCTGATCATGCACTGATCACGTGGCTGATCATGCACTGATCACGTGGCTGATCAATCACATGTGATCATGCACTGATCACGTGACTGATCATGCACTGATCACGTGGCTATCATGCACTGATCACGTGGCTGATCATGCACTGATCACGTGACTGATCATGCACTGATCACGTGGCTGATCATGCACTGATCACGTGACTGATCATGCACTGATCACGTGGCTGATCATGCACTGATCACGTGGCTGATCATGCACTGATCACGTGCTGATCATGCACTGATCACGTGGCTGATCATGCACTGATCACGTGGCTGATCATGCACTGATCACGTGGCTTCATGCACTGATCACGTGGCTGATCATGCACTGATCACGTGGCTGATCATGCACTGATCACGTGACTGATCATGCACTGATCACGTGGCTATCATGCACTGATCACGTGGCTGATCATGCACTGATCACGTGGCTGATCACACACTGTCACGTGACATATCATGCACTGATCACGTGACTCTCATGCACTGATCACGTGGCTGATCATACTCTGCACGTAACTCATGCACACATCACGTGGCTATCATGCACTGCTCACGTGGCTGTCATGCAATGATCACGTAGCTACCATATACTGATCACGTGACTGATCATGCACTGATCACGTAATGATCATGCACTGTTCACGTGACTGATCATGCACTGATCACGTGACTGATCATGCACTGATCACGTGGCTATCATGCACTGATCACGTGGCTGATCATGCACTGATCACGTAGCTACCATGCACTGATCACGTGACTGATCATGCACTGATCACGTAATTGATCATGCACTGATCACGTGGCTGATCATGCACTGATCACGTGGCTGATCACACATGTATCACGTGACTGATCATGCACTGATCACGTGGCTCTCATGCACTGATCACGTGGCTGATCATGCACTGATCACGTGGCTATCATGCACTGATCACGTGGCTGATCACACTATCACGTGACTGATCATGCACTGATCACGTGGCTGATCATGCACTGATCACGTGGCTATCATGCACTGATCACGTGGCTGATCATGCAATGATCACGTGCTACCATGTACTGGTCACGTGACTGATCATGCACTGATCACGTAATTGATCATGCACTGATCACGTGGCTGATCATGCACTGATCACGTGGCTGATCATGCACTGATCACGTGACTGATCATGCACTGATCACGTGACTGATCATGCACTGATCACGTGGCTATCATGCACTGATCACGTGGCTGATCATGCACTGATCACGTGCTGATCATGCACTGATCACGTGGCTGATCATGCACTGATCACGTGACTGATCATGCACTGATCACGTGACTGATCATGCACTGATCACGTGGCTATCATGCACTGCTCACGTGGCTGATCATGCATGATCACGCAGCTACCATGTACTGGTCACATGACTGATCATGCACTGATCACGTGACTGATCATGCAGTGATCACGTGGCTATCATGCACTACTCACGTGGCTGATCATGCAATGATCATGTAGCTACCATGTACAGGTCACGTGAATGATCATACACCCATCAGGTGACTGATCATGCACTGATCACGTGGCTATCATGCACTGATCACGACTGATCATGCACTGATCACGTCTATATCATGCACTGATCACATGACTGCCCATGCACTGATCACGTGGATGATCATACACTAATCATGTGACAGATCATGCACTGATCACGTGGCTGATCATGCACTGATACCGTGACTGAGCATGGACTGATCACATGACTATCATGTAGTGATCACGTGACTTAATGGCGCTGATCATGTGACTGATCATGCGCTGATCATGTTTGCTATCATACACTGATCATGTGCCTCTGGAGGCAATAAACAAAGAGCTGAGTAGGCACGAATCAAACAGTCAGCAGGCAATAATCATGGAACTCAGCTGTGAGGAATCATGCTGCTCAGCTGGCAATAATCAAGCAGCTGAGCAGGCAGGAATTACGCAGCACAGCTGGCAATTGTCAAGCAGATGACAGGCAGGAATCGTGCAGCTCAGCTGGCAATTGTCAAGCAGATGAGCAGACAGTAATCACGCAGCTCAGCAGGCCCAGATCACGTGACTGAGCATGCACTGTTCACGTGGCTGATCATACACTGATCACGTGATGATCATGCACTGATCACTTGGATATCATGCACTGATCACGTGGCTGATCATACACTGTTCACGTGTCTGACCATGCACTGATCACGTGGCTGATCATACACTGCTCACGTAACTGATCATGCACTGATCACGTGGCTATCATGCACTGATCACGTGGCTGAACATGCACTGTTCACGTGGCTGATCACACACCTGTCACGTGACATATCATGCACTGATCACGTGGCACTCATGCACTGATCACGTGGCTGATCATACTCTGCTCACGTAACTCATGCACACATCACGTGGCTATCATGCACTGCTCACGTGGCTCGTCATGGAATGATCACGTAGCTACCATATACTGGTCACGTGACTGATCATGCACAGATCACGTAAATGATCATGCACTGTTCACGTGACTGATCATGTACTGATCACGTGACTGATCATGCACTGATCACGTGGCTATCATGCTCTGCTCACGTGGCTGATCATGCAACGATCACGTAGCAACCATGTACTGGTCACGTGACTGATCATGCACTGATCACGTAATGATCCTGCACTGATCACGTGGCTCATCATGCACTGATCACGTGGCTGATCACACTGTATCACGTGACTGATGCACTGATCACGTGGCTATCATGCACTGATCACGTGGCTGTCATGCACTGATCACGTGGATATCATGCACTGATCACGTGGCTGATCATGTGATCACATGACTGATCATGCACTGATCACGTGGCTATCATGCACTGATCACGTGGCTGATCATGCACTGATCACGTGGCTGATCATGCACTGATCACGTGCTTCATGCACTGATCACGTGACTGATCATGCACTGATCACGTGGCTGATCATGCACTGATCACGTGGCTGATCATGCACTGATCACGTGGCTGATCATGCACTGATCACGTGACTGATCATGCACTGATCACGTGACTGATCATGCACTGATCACGTGGCTATCATGCACTGATCACGTGGCTGATCATGCATCATGTCACGTGGCTGATCATGCACTGATCACGTGGCTGATCATGCACTGATCACGTGATCATGCACTGATCACGTGGCTATCATGCACTGATCACGTGGCTGATCATGCACTGATCACGTGGCTGACGTGACTGATCATGCACTGATCACGTGACTGATCATGCACTGATCACGTGGCTGATCATGCACTGATCACGTGACTGATCATGCACTGATCACGTGGCTGATCATGCACTGATCACGTGGCTATCATGCACTGATCACGTGGCTGATCATGCACTGATCACGTGCTACCATGTACTGGTCACATGACTGATCATGCACTGATCACGTGACTGATCATGCACTGATCACGTGGCTATCATGCACTACTCGTGGCTGATCATGCAATGATCATGTAGCTACCATGTACAGGTCACGTGAATGATCATACACCCATCAGGTGACTGATCATGCACTGATCACGTGGCTATCATGCACTGATCACGTGACTGATCATGCACTGATCACGTCTATATCATGCACTGATCACATGACTGCCATGCACTGATCACGTGGATGATCATACACTAATCATGTGACAGATCATGCACTGATCACGTGGCTGATCATGCACTGATACCGTGACTGAGCATGGACTGATCACATGACTATCATGTAGTGATCACGTGACTTAATGGCGCTGATCATGTGACTGATCATGCGCTGATCATGTTTGCTATCATACACTGATCATGTGCCTCTGGAGGCAATAAACAAAGAGCTGAGTAGGCACGAATCAAACAGTCAGCAGGCAATAATCATGGAACTCAGGTGTGAGGAATCATGCTGCTCAGCTGGCAATAATCAAGCAGCTGAGCAGGCAGGAATTACGCAGCACAGCTGGCAATTGTCAAGCAGATGACAGGCAGGAATCGTGCAGCTCAGCTGGCAATTGTCAAGCAGATGAGCAGACAGTAATCACGCAGCTCAGCAGGCCCAGATCACGTGACTGAGCATGCACTGTTCACGTGGCTGATCATACACTGATCACGTGATGATCATGCACTGATCACTTGGATATCATGCACTGATCACGTGGCTGATCATACACTGTTCACGTGTCTGACCATGCACTGATCACGTGGCTGATCATACACTGCTCACGTAACTGATCATGCACTGATCACGTGGCTATCATGCACTGATCACGTGGCTGATCATGCACTGATCACGTGGCTGATCACACACCTGTCACGTGACATATCATGCACTGATCACGTGGCACTCATGCACTGATCACGTGGCTGATCATACTCTGCTCACGTAACTCATGCACACATCACGTGGCTATCATGCACTGCTCACGTGGCTCGTCATGGAATGATCACGTAGCAACCATATACTGGTCACGTGACTGATCATGCACTGATCACGTAAATGATCATGCACTGTTCACGTGACTGATCATGCACTGATCACGTGACTGATCATGCACTGATCACGTGGCTATCATGCACTGCTCACGTGGCTGATCATGCAACGATCACGTAGCAACCATGTACTGGTCACGTGACTGATCATGCACTGATCACGTAATTGATCATGCACTGATCACGTGGCTCATCATGCACTGATCACGTGGCTGATCACACATGTATCACGTGACTGATCATGCACTGATCACGTGGCTCTCATGCACTGATCACGTGGCTGTCATGCACTGATCACGTGGATATCATGCACTGATCACGTGGCTGATCACACACGTATCACATGACTGATCATGCACTGATCACGTGGCTATCATGCACTGATCACGTGGCTATCATGCACTGATCACGTGGCTGATCATGCAATGATCACGTAGCTACCATGTACTGGTCACGTGACTGATCATGCACTGATCACGTAATTGATCATGCACTGATCACGTGGCTGATCATGCACTGATCACGTGGCTGATCATGCACTGATCACGTGACTGATCATGCACTGATCACGTGACTGATCATGCACTGATCACGTGGCTATCATGCACTGATCACGTGGCTGATCATACACTGATCACGTGCCTGATCATGCACTGATCACGTGGCTGATCATGCACTGATCACGTGACTGATCATGCACTGATCACGTGTCTGATCATGCACTGATCACGTGGCTATCATGCACTGCTCACGTGGCTGATCATGCCATGATCACGCAGCTACCATGTACTGGTCACATGACTGATCATGCACTGATCACGTGACTGATCATGCAGTGATCACGTGGCTATCATGCACTACTCACGTGGCTGATCATGCAATGATCATGTAGCTACCATGTACAGGTCACGTGAATGATCATACACCCATCAGGTGACTGATCATGCACTGATCACGTGGCTATCATGCACTGATCACGAGACTGATCATGCACTGATCACGTCTATATCATGCACTGATCACATGACTGCCCATGCACTGATCACGTGGATGATCATACACTAATCATGTGACAGATCATGCACTGATCACGTGGCTGATCATGCACTGATACCGTGACTGAGCATGGACTGATCACATGACTATCATGTAGTGATCACGTGACTTAATGGCGCTGATCATGTGACTGATCATGCGCTGATCATGTTTGCTATCATACACTGATCATGTGCCTCTGGAGGCAATAAACAAAGAGCTGAGTAGGCACGAATCAAACAGTCAGCAGGCAATAATCATGGAACTCAGGTGTGAGGAATCATGCTGCTCAGCTGGCAATAATCAAGCAGCTGAGCAGGCAGGAATTACGCAGCACAGCTGGCAATTGTCAAGCAGATGACAGGCAGGAATCGTGCAGCTCAGCTGGCAATTGTCAAGCAGATGAGCAGACAGTAATCACGCAGCTCAGCAGGCCCTGATCACGTGACTGAGCATGCACTGTTCACGTGGCTGATCATACACTGATCACGTGATGATCATGCACTGATCACGTGGATATCATGCACTGATCACGTGGCTATCATGCACTGATCACGTGGCTGATCATGCACTGATCACGTGGCTGATCACACTGTCACGTGACATATCATGCACTGATCACGTGGCACTCATGCACTGATCACGTGGCTGATCATACCTGCTCACGTAACTCATGCACACATCACGTGGCTATCATGCACTGCTCACGTGGCTGATCATGGAATGATCACGTAGCAACCATATACTGGTCACGTGACTGATCATGCACTGATCACGTAAATGATCATGCACTGTTCACGTGACTGATCATGTACTGATCACGTGACTGATCATGCACTGATCACGTGGCTATCATGCACTGCTCACGTGGCTGATCATGCAACGATCACGTAGCAACCATGTACTGGTCACGTGACTGATCATGCACTGATCACGTAATTGATCATGCACTGATCACGTGGCTCATCATGCACTGATCACGTGGCTGATCACACATGTATCACGTGACTGATCATGCACTGATCCGTGGCTCATGCACTGATCACGTGGCTGTCATGCACTGATCACGTGGATATCATGCACTGATCACGTGGCTGATCACACATCATGACTGATCATGCACTGATCACGTGGCTATCATGCACTGATCACGTGGCTATCATGCACTGATCACGTGGCTGATCATGCAATGATCACGTGGCTACCATGTACTGGTCACGTGACTGATCATGCACTGATCACGTAATTGATCATGCACTGATCACGTGGCTGATCATGCACTGATCACGTGGCTGATCATGCACTGATCACATAACTGATCATGCACTGATCACGTGACTGATCATGCACTGATCACGTGGCTATCATGCACTGATCACGTGGCTGACATACTGATCACGTGCCTGATCATGCACTGATCACGTGGCTGATCATGCACTGATCACGTGACTGATCATGCACTGATCACGTGTCTGATCATGCACTGATCACGTGGCTATCATGCACTGCTCACGTGGCTGATCATGCATGATCACGCAGCTACCATGTACTGGTCACATGACTGATCATGCACTGATCACGTGACTGATCATGCACTGATCACGTGGCTATCATGCACTACTCACGTGGCTGATCATGCAATGATCATGTAGCTACCATGTACAGGTCACGTGAATGATCATACACCCATCAGGTGACTGATCATGCACTGATCACGTGGCTATCATGCACTGATCACGAGACTGATCATGCACTGATCACGTCTATATCATGCACTGATCACATGACTGCCCATGCACTGATCACGTGGATGATCATACACTAATCATGTGACAGATCATGCACTGATCACGTGGCTGATCATGCACTGATACCGTGACTGAGCATGGACTGATCACATGACTATCATGTAGTGATCACGTGACTTAATGGCGCTGATCATGTGACTGATCATGCGCTGATCATGTTTGCTATCATACACTGATCATGTGCCTCTGGAGGCAATAAACAAAGAGCTGAGTAGGCACGAATCAAACAGTCAGCAGGCAATAATCATGGAACTCAGCTGTGAGGAATCATGCTGCTCAGCTGGCAATAATCAAGCAGCTGAGCAGGCAGGAATTACGCAGCACAGCTGGCAATTGTCAAGCAGATGACAGGCAGGAATCGTGCAGCTCAGCTGGCAATTGTCAAGCAGATGAGCAGACAGTAATCACGCAGCTCAGCAGGCCCAGATCACGTGACTGAGCATGCACTGTTCACGTGGCTGATCATACACTGATCACGTGATGATCATGCACTGATCACGGATATCATGCACTGATCACGTGGCTGATCATACACTGTTCACGTGTCTGACCATGCACTGATCACGTGGCTGATCATACACTGCTCACGTAACTGATCATGCACTGATCACGTGGCTATCATGCACTGATCACGTGGCTGAACATGCACTGTTCACGTGGCTGATCACACACCTGTCACGTGACATATCATGCACTGATCACGTGGCACTCATGCACTGATCACGTGGCTGATCATACTCTGCTCACGTAACTCATGCACATCACGTGGCTATCATGCACTGCTCACGTGGCTGTCATGGAATGATCACGTACCATATACTGGTCACGTGACTGATCATGCACTGATCACGTAAATGATCATGCACTGTTCACGTGACTGATCATGTACTGATCACGTGACTGATCATGCACTGATCACGTGGCTATCATGCTCTGCTCACGTGGCTGATCATGCATGATCACGTAGCAACCATGCTGGTCACGTGACTGATCATGCACTGATCACGACTGATCATGCACTGATCACGTGGCTATCATGCACTGATCACGTGGCTGATCACACTGATCACGTGACTGATCATGCACTGATCGTGGCTCTCATGCACTGATCACGTGGCTGATCATGCACTGATCACGTGATATCATGCACTGATCACGTGACTGATCACACACGTGATCACGTGACTGATCATGCACTGATCACGTGGCTATCATGCACTGATCACGTGGCTGATCATGCACTGATCACGTAGCTACCATGTACTGGTCACGTGACTGATCATGCACTGATCACGTAATTGATCATGCACTGATCACGTGGCTGATCATGCACTGATCACGTGGCTGATCATGCACTGATCACGTGACTGATCATGCACTGATCACGTGACTGATCATGCACTGATCACGTGGCTATCATGCACTGATCACGTGGCTGATCATGCACTGATCACGTGCCTGATCATGCACTGATCACGTGGCTGATCATGCACTGATCACGTGACTGATCATGCACTGATCACGTGTCTGATCATGCACTGATCACGTGGCTATCATGCACTGATCACGTGGCTGATCATGCACTGATCACGCAGCTACCATGTACTGGTCACATGACTGATCATGCACTGATCACGTGACTGATCATGCACTGATCACGTGGCTATCATGCACTACTCACGTGGCTGATCATGCAATGATCATGTAGCTACCATGTACAGGTCACGTGAATGATCATACACCCATCAGGTGACTGATCATGCACTGATCACGTGGCTATCATGCACTGATCACGAGACTGATCATGCACTGATCACGTCTATATCATGCACTGATCACATGACTGCATGCACTGATCACGTGGATGATCATACACTAATCACGTGACAGATCATGCACTGATCACGTGGCTGATCATGCACTGATACCGTGACTGAGCATGGACTGATCACATGACTATCATGTAGTGATCACGTGACTTAATGGCGCTGATCATGTGACTGATCATGCGCTGATCATGTTTGCTATCATACACTGATCATGTGCCTCTGGAGGCAATAAACAAAGAGCTGAGTAGGCACGAATCAAACAGTCAGGCAATAATCATGGAACTCAGGTGAGGAATCATGCTGCTCAGCTGGCAATAATCAAGCAGCTGAGCAGGCAGGAATTACGCAGCACAGCTGGCAATTGTCAAGCAGATGACAGGCAGGAATCGTGCAGCTCAGCTGGCAATTGTCAAGCAGATGAGCAGACAGTAATCACGCAGCTCAGCAGGCCAGATCACGTGACTGAGCATGCACTGTTCGCGTGGCTGATCATACACTGATCACGTGATGATCATGCACTGATCACTTGGATATCATGCACTGATCACGTGGCTGATCATACACTGTCACGTGTCTGACCATGCACTGATCACGTGGCTGATCATACACTGCTCACGTAACTGATCATGCACTGATCACGTGGCTATCATGCACTGATCACGTGGCTGAACATGCACTGTTCACGTGGCTGATCACACACTGTCACGTGACATATCATGCACTGATCACGTGGCACCATGCACTGATCACGTGGCTGATCATACTCTGCACGTAACTCATGCACACATCACGTGGCTATCATGCACTGCTCACGTGGCTCGTCATGGAATGATCGCGTAGCAACCATATACTGGTCACGTGACTGATCATGCAAGATCACGTGAAATGATCATGCACTGTTCACGTGACTGATCATGCACTGATCACGTGACTGATCATGCACTGATCACGTGGCTATCATGCTCTGCTCACGTGGCTGATCATACTGATCACGTAGCAACCATGTACTGGTCACGTGACTGATCATGCACTGATCGCGTAATTGATCATGCACTGATCACGTGGCTCATCATGCACTGATCACGTGGCTGATCACACATGTATCACGTGACTGATCATGCACTGATCACGTGGCTCTCATGCACTGATCACGTGGCTGTCATGCACTGATCACGTGGATATCATGCACTGATCATGTGGCTGATCACACGTATCACATGACTGATCATGCACTGATCACGTGGCTATCATGCACTGATCACGTGGCTGATCATGCAATGATCACGTAGCTACCATGTACTGGTCACGTGACTGATCATGCACTGATCACGTAATTGATCATGCACTGATCATGTGGCTGATCATGCACTGATCACGTGGCTGATCATACACTGATCACATGACTGATCATGCACTGATCACGTGACTGATCATGCACTGATCACGTGGCTATCATGCACTGATCGCGTGGCTGACATACACTGATCACGTGCCTGATCATGCACTGATCACGTGGCTGATCATGCACTGATCACGTGACTGATCATGCACTGATCACGTGTCTGATCATGCACTGATCACGTGGCTATCATGCACTGCTCAGCTGATCATGCCATGATCACGCAGCTACCATGTACTGGTCACATGACTGATCATGCACTGATCACGTGACTGATCATGCACTGATCACGTGGCTATCATGAACTACTCACGTGGCTGATCATGCAATGATCATGTAGCTACCATGTACAGGTCACGTGAATGATCATACACCCATCAGGTGACTGATCATGCACTGATCACGTGGCTATCATGCACTGATCACGAGACTGATCATGCACTGATCACGTCTATATCATGCACTGATCACATGACTGCCCGTGCACTGATCACGTGGATGATCATACACTAATCTTGTGACAGATCATGCACTGATCACGTGGCTGATCATGCACTGATACCGTGACTGAGCATGGACTGATCACATGACTATCATGTAGTGATCACGTGACTTAATGGCGCTGATCATGTGACTGATCATGCGCTGATCATGTTTGCTATCATACACTGATCATGTGCCTCTGGAGGCAATAAACAAAGAGCTGAGTAGGCACGAATCAAACAGTCAGCAGGCAATAATCATGGAACAGGTGTGAGAATCATGCTGCTCAGCTGGCAATAATCAAGCAGCTGAGCAGGCAGGAATTACGCAGCACAGCTGGCAATTGTCAAGCAGATGACAGGCAGGAATCGTGCAGCTCAGCTGGCAATTGTCAAGCAGATGAGCAGACAGTAATCACGCAGCTCAGCAGGCCCAGATCACGTGACTGAGCATGCACTGTTCACGTGGCTGATCATACACTGATCGCGTGATGATCATGCACTGATCACTTGGATATCATGCACTGATCACGTGGCTGATCATACACTGTTCGCGTGTCTGACCATGCACTGATCCCGTGGCTGATCATACACTGCTCACGTAACTGATCATGCACTGATCGCGTGGCTATCATGCACTGATTACGTGGCTGAACATGCACTGTTCACGTGGCTGATCACACTGTCACGTGACATATCATGCACTGATCACGTGGCACTCATGCACTGATCACGTGGCTGATCATACTCTGCTCACGTAACTCATGCACACATCACGTGGCTATCATGCACTGCTCACGTGGCTCGTCATGGAATGATGTAGCAACCATATACTGGTCACGTGACTGATCATGCAAAGATCACGTAAATGATCATGCACTGTTCACGTGACTGATCATGTACTGATCGCGTGACTGATCATGCACTGACCATGCTATCATGCTCTGCTCACGTGGCTGATCATGCAACGATCACGTAGCAACCATGTACTGGTCACGTGGCTGATCATGCACTGATCACGTAATTGATCATGCACTGATCGTGGCTGATCATGCACTGATCACGTGGCTGATCACTCATGTATCACGTGACTGATCATGCACTGATCACGTGGCTATCATGCACTGATCACGTGGCTGATCATGCACTGATCACGTTGATATCATGCACTGATCACGTGGCTGATCACGCTGTATCACGTGACTGATCATGCACTGATCACGTTGCTATCATGCACTGATCACGTGGCTGATCATGCAATGATCACGTAGCTACCATGTACTGGTCACGTAACTGATCATGCACTGATCATGTAATTGATCATGCACTGATCACGTGGCTGATCATGCACTGATCACGTGGCTGATCATGCACTGATCACGTGACTGATCATGCACTGATCACGTGACTGATCATGCACTAATCACGTGGCTATCATGCACTGATCACTTGGCTGGACATGCACTGATCACGTGCCTGATCATGCACTGATCACGTGGCTGATCATGCACTGATCACGTGACTGATCATGCACTGATCTCGTGTCTGATCATGCACTGATCACGTGGCTATCATGCACTGCTCACGTGGCTGATCATGCATGATCACGCAGCTACCATGTACTGGTCACGTGACTGATCATGCACTGATCACGTGACTGATCATGCAGTGATCACGTGGCTATCATGAACTACTCGCGTGGCTGATCATGCAATGATCATGTGCTACCATGCAGGTCACGTGAATGATCATACACCCATCAGGTGACTGATCATGCACTGATCACGTGGCTATCATGCAATGATCACGAGGCTGATCATGCACTGATCACGTCTATATCATGCACTGATCACATGACTGCATGCACTGATCACGTGGCTGATCATGCACTAATCTTGTGACAGATCATGCACTGATCCCGTGGCTGATCATGCACTGATACCGTGACTGAGCATGGACTGATCACATGACTATCATGTAGTGATCACGTGACTTAATGGCGCTGATCATGTGACTGATCATGCGCTGATCATGTTTGCTATCATACACTGATCATGTGCCTCTGGAGGCAATAAACAAAGAGCTGAGTAGGCACGAATCAAACAGTCAGCAGGCAATAATCATGGAACTCAGCTGTGAGAATCATGCTGCTCAGCTGGCAATAATCAAGCAGCTGAGCAGGCAGGAATTACGCGGCACAGCTGGCAATTGTCAAGCAGATGACAGGCAGGAATCGTGCAGCTCAGCTGGCAATTATCAAGCAGATGAGCAGACAGTAATCACGCAGCTCAGCAGGCCCTGATCACGTGACTGAGCATGCACTGTTCGCGTGGCTGATCACACTGATCACGTGATGATCATGCACTGATCGCGGATATCATGCACTGATCACGTGGCTGATCATACACTGTTCACGTGGCTGACCATGCACTGATCACGTGGCTGATCATACACTGCTCACGTAACTGATCATGCACTGATCGCGTGGCTATCATGCACTGATCGTGGCTGAACATGCACTGTTCACGTGGCTGATCACACTGTCACGTGACATATCATGCACTGATCACGTGGCACTCATGCACTGATCACGTGGCTGATCATACTCCTCACGTAACTCATGCACACATCACGTGGCTATCATGCACTGCTCACGTGGCTGGAATGATCACGTGCAACCATATACTGGTCACGTGACTGATCATGCACAGATCACGTAAACTGACTGTTCCGTGACTGATCATGTACTGATCATGACTGATCATGCACTGACCGCGTGGCTATCATGCTCTGCTCACGTGACTGATCATGCAGCTGATCACGTAACCATGCTGGTCACGTGACTGATCATGCACTGATCACGTAATTGATGCACTGATCACGTGGCTGATCATGCATGATCACGTGGCTGATCACACACTGATCACGTGACTGATCATGCACTGATCACGTGGCATCATGCACTGATCACGTGGCTATCATGCACTGATCACGTGACATCAGACTGTGATCACGTACTGCTTGCACTGATCACGTGACTGATCATGCACTGATCACGTGACTATCATGCAATCACGTGGCTGATCATGCACTGATCACGTGGCTGATCACGCACTGATCACGTGACTGATCATGCACTGATCACGTGACTGATCATGCACTGATCACGTGGCTATCATGCACTGATGTGGCTGACATACACTGATCACACATGTGCACTGATCACGTGGCTGATCATGCTGATCACGTGACTGATCATGCACTGATCGCGTGTCTGATCATGCACTGATCACGTGACTGATCATGCACTGATCTCGTGTCTGATCATGCACTGATCACGTGGCTATCATGCACTGATCACGTGGCTGATCATGCCATGATCACGCTGCTACCATGCTGGTCACATGACTGATCATGCACTGATCATGACTGATGCAGTGATCACATGGCTATCATGCACTACTCACGTGGCTGATCATGCAATGATCATGCTACCATGTACAGGTCACGTGAATGATCATACACCCATCAGGTGACTGATCATGCACTGATCACGTGGCTATCATGCACTGATCACGAGACTGATCATGCACTGATCACGTCTATATCATGCACTGATCACATGACTGCCCATGCACTGATCACGTGAATGATCATACACTAATCTTGTGACAGATCATGCACTGATCACGTGGCTGATCATGCACTGATACCATGACTGAGCATGGACTGATCACATGACTATCATGTAGTGATCACGTGACAATGGCGCTGATCATGTGACTGATCATGCACTGATCGTGTTTGCTATCATACACTGATCATGTGCCTCTGGAGGCAATAAACAAAAGCTGAGTAGGCACGAATCAAACAGTCAGCAGGCAATAATCATGGAACTCAGGTGTGAGGAATCATGCTGCTCAGCTGGCAATAATCAAGCAGCTGAGCAGGCAGGAATTACGCAGCACAGCTGGCAATTGTCAAGCAGATGACAGGCAGGAATCGTGCAGCTCAGCTCAATTGTCAAGCAGATGAGCAGACAGTAATCACGCAGCTCAGCAGGCCCAGATCACGTGACTGAGCATGCACTGTTCACGTGGCTGATCATACACTGATCACGTGATGATCATGCACTGATCACTTGGATATCATGCACTGATCACGTGGCTGATCATACACTGTTCGCGTGTCTGACCATGCACTGATCACGTGGCTGATCATACACTGCTCACGTAACTGATCATGCACTGATCACGTGGCTATCATGCACTGATCACGTGGCTGACCATGCACTGTTCACGTGGCTGATCACACATGTCACGTGACATATCATGCACTGATCACGTGGCACTCATGCACTGATCACGTGGCTGATCATACACTGCTCACGTAACTCATGCACACATCACGTGGCTATCATGCACTGCTCACGTGGCTGATCATGGAATGATCACATAGCAACCATATACTGGTACGTGACTGATCATGCAAAGATTACGTAAATGATCATGCACTGATCACGTGACTATCATGCACTGATCACGTGGCTGATCATGCACGATCACGTGGCAACCATGTACTGGTCACGTGACTGATCATGCACTGATCACGTGACTGATCATGCACTGATCACGTGGCTCATCATGCACTGATCACGTGGCTGATCACACATATCACGTGACTGATCATGCAGATCACGTGACTCTCATGCACTGATCACGTGGCTGTCATGCACTGATCACGTGGATATCATGCACTGATCACGTGGCTGATCACGTATCACATGACTGATGCACTGATCACGTGGCTATCATGCACTGATCACGTGGCTATCATGCACTGATCACGCAGCTGATCACGCAATGATCACGTAGCTACCATGTACTGATCACGTGACTGATCATGCACTGATCACGTAATTGATCATGCACTGATCACGTGGCTGATCATGCACTGATCACGTGGCTGATCGCACTGACACGTGACTGATCATGCACTGATCACGTGACTGATCATGCACTGATCACGTGGCTATCATGCACTGATCACGTGGCTGGACATGCACTGATCACGTGCCTGGTCATGCACTGATCACGTGGCTGATCATGCACTGATCACGTGACTGATCATGCACTGATCACGTGCTGTCTGATCGCACTTCATCACGTGGCTATCATGCACTGATCACGTGGCTGATCATGCATGATCACGCAGCTACCATGTACTGGTCACATGACTGATCATGCACTGATCACGTGACTGATCATGCAGTGATCACGTGGCTATCATGAACTACTCACGTGGCTGATCATGCAATGATCATGTAGCTACCATGTACAGGTCACGTGAATGATCATACACCCATCAGGTGACTGATCATGCACTGATCACGTGGCTATCATGCACTGATCACAGGACTGATCATGCACTGTTCACGTCTATATCATGCACTGATCACATGACTGCCCATGCACTGATCACGTGGATGATCATACACTGATCTTGTGACAGATCATGCACTGATCACGTGGCTGATCATGCACTGATACCGTGACTGAGCATGGACTGATCACATGACTATCATGTAGTGATCACGTGACTTAATGGCGCTGATCATGTGACTGATCATGCGCTGATCATGTTTGCTATCATACACTGATCATGTGCCTCTGGAGGCAATAAACAAAGAGCTGAGTAGGCACGAATCAAACAGTCAGCAGGCAATAATCATGGAACTCAGGTGTGAGGAATCATGCTGCTCAGCTGGCAATAATCAAGCAGCTGAGCAGGCAGGAATTCGCAGCACAGCTGGCAATTGTCAAGCAGATGACAGGCAGGAATCGTGCAGCTCAGCTGGCAATTGTCAAGCAGATGAGCAGACAGTAATCACGCAGCTCAGCAGGCCCAGATCACGTGACTGAGCATGCACTGTTCACGTGGCTGATCACACTGATCACGTGATGATCATGCACTGATCACTTGGATATCATGCACTGATCACGTGGCTGATCATACACTGTTCACGTGTCTGACCATGCACTGATCACGTGGCTGATCATGCACTGCTCACGTAACTGATCATGCACTGATCATGGCTATCATGCACTGATCACGTGGCTGATCATGCACTGATTCACGTGGCTGATCATGCACTGATCACGTGACATATCATGCACTGATCGTGGCACTCATGCACTGATCACGTGGCTGATCATACTCTGCTCACGTAACTCATGCATGCACATCACGTGGCTATCATGCACTGCTCACGTGGCTCGTCATGGAATGATCACGTAGCAACCATGCACTGATCACGTGACTGATCATGCACTGATCACGTGACTGATCATGCACTGATCACGTGACTATCATGCACTGATCACGTGGCTGATCATGCACTGATCACGTAACTGATCATGCACTGCTGATCACGTGGCTGATCATGCACTGATCACGTGACTGATCATGCACTGATCACGTGACTGATCATGCACTGATCACGTGGCTATCATGCACTGATCACGTGGCTGATCATGCATGATCACGTGGCTATCATGCACTGATCACGTGACTGATCATGCACTGATCACGTGACTGATCATGCACTGATCACGTGGCTATCATGCACTGATCACGTGGCTGATCATGCACTGATCATGTGGCTGATCACACTGATCACGTGACTATCATGCACTGATCACGTGGCACTCATGCACTGATCACGTGGCTGATCATGCACTGATCACGTAACTCATGCACTGATCACGTGGCTATCATGTACTGATCACGTGGCTCGTCATGGAATGATCACATTAGCAACCATATACTGGTAATGACTGATCATGCACAGATCATGTGGCTGATCATGCACTGATCACGTGACTGATCATAGCAATCACGTGACTGATCATGCACTGATCACGTGGCTGATCATGCACTGATCAGTGGCTGATCATGCACTGATCACGTGGCTGCCATGCACTGATCACGTGACTGATCATGCTGATCACGTAATTGATCATGCACTGATCACGTGGCTGATCATGCACTGATCACGTGGCTGATCATGCACTGTATCACGTGACTGATCATGCACTGATCACGTGGCTATCATGCACTGATCACGTGGCTGATCATGCACTGATCACGTGGCTATCATGCACACTGATCACGTGGCTGATCACACGTATCACATGACTGATCATGCACTGATCATGCTTCTCATGCACTGATCGCGTGGCTATCATGCACTGATCACGTGGCTGATCATGCAATGATCACATGCTATCATGTACTGGTCACATGACTGATCATGCTGATCACGTGAACTGATCATGCACTGATCATGTGGCTGATCATGCACTGATCACGTGGCTGATCATGCACTGATCACATGAACTGATCATGCACTGATCACATGACTGATCATGCACTGATCACGTGGCTATCATGCACTGATCACGTGGCTGGACCATACACTGATCACGTGCCTGATCATGCACTGATCACGTGGCTGATCATGCACTGATCACGTGACTGATCATGCACTGATCTCGTGTCTGATCATGCACTGATCACGTGGCTATCATGCACTGCTCACGTGGCTGATCATGCCATGATCACGCAGCTACCATGTACTGGTCACATGACTGATCATGCACTGATCACGTGACTGATCATGCAGTGATCACGTGGCTATCATGAACTACTCACGTGGCTGATCATGCAGATCATGTAGCTACCATGCTGGTCACGTGAATGATCATACACCCATCAGGTGACTGATCATGCACTGATCACGTGGCTATCATGCACTGATCACGAGACTGATCATGCACTGATCACGTCTATATCATGCACTGATCACATGACTGCCCATGCACTGATCACGTGGATGATCATACACTAATCTTGTGACAGATCATGCACTGATCACGTGGCTGATCATGCACTGATACCGTGACTGAGCATGGACTGATCACATGACTATCATGTAGTGATCACGTGACTTAATGGCGCTGATCATGTGACTGATCATGCGCTGATCATGTTTGCTATCATACACTGATCATGTGCCTCTGGAGGCAATAAACAAAGAGCTGAGTAGGCACGAATCAAACAGTCAGCAGGCAATAATCATGGAACTCAGGTGAGGAATCATGCTGCTCAGCTGGCAATAATCAAGCAGCTGAGCAGGCAGGAATTACGCAGCACAGCTGGCAATCAAGCAGATGACAGGCAGGAATCGTGCAGCTCAGCTGGCAATTGTCAAGCAGATGAGCAGACAGTAATCACGCAGCTCAGCAGGCCCAGATCACGTGACTGAGCATGCACTGTTCACGTGGCTGATCATACACTGATCACGTGATGATCATGCACTGATCACTTGGATATCATGCACTGATCACGTGGCTGATCATACACTGTTCACGTGTCCCATGCACTGATCACGTGGCTGATCATACACTGCTCACGTAACTGATCATGCACTGATCACGTGGCTATCATGCACTGATCACGTGGCTGAACATGCACTGTTCACGTGGCTGATCACACACCTGTCACGTGACATATCATGCACTGATCACGTGGCACTCATGCACTGATCACGTGGCTGATCATACTCTGCTCACGTAACTCATGCACACATCACGTGGCTATCATGCACTGCTCACGTGGCTATCATGGAATGATCACGTAGCTACCATATACTGGTCACGTGACTGATCATGCAAGATCACGTAAATGATCATGCACTGTTCACGTGACTGATCATGTACTGATCACGTGACTGATCATGCACTGATCACGTGGCTATCATGCACTGCTCACGTGGCTGATCATGCAACGATCACGTAGCAACCATGTACTGATCACGTGACTGATCATGCACTGATCACGTGATTGAATGCACTGATCACGTGGCTCATCATGCACTGATCACGTGGCTGATCACACATGTATCACGTGACTGATCATGCACTGATCACGTGGCTCATGCACTGATCACGTGGCTGTCATGCACTGATCACGTGGATATCATGCACTGATCGTGGCTGATCACACACGTATCCCATGACTGATCATGCACTGATCACGTGGCTATCATGCACTGATCACGTGGCTATCATACTGATCACGTGGCTGATCAGAGGCAATCACGTAGCTATCATGCACTGTCACGTGACTGATCATGCACTGATCACGTGATTGATCATGCACTGATCACGTGGCTGATCATGCACTGATCACGTGGCTGATCATGCACTGATCACATAACTGATCATGCTGATCACGCTGATCATGCACTGATCACGTGGCTATCATGCACTGATCACGTGGCTGGACATGCACTGATCACGTGCCTGATCATGCACTGATCACGTGGCTGATCATGCACTGATCACGTGACTGATCATGCACTGATCACGTGTCTGATCATGCACTGATCACGTGGCTATCATGCACTGATCACGTGGCTGATCATGCCGACGATCACGCCTTCTACATGTACTGATCACGCAGCTGATCACAGCCGTCACGGCTGATCATGCACTGATCACGTGGCTATCATGCACTACTCACGTGGCTGATCATGCAATGATCTGTAGCTACCATGTACAGGTCACGTGACTGATCATACACCCATCAGTGACTGATGCATGCACTGATCACGTGGCTATCATGCACTGATCGAGACTGATCATGCACTGTTCACGTCTATATCATGCACTGATCACGTGGCTGATCATGCACTGATCACGTGGCTGATCATGCACTGATCACGTGACTATCATGCACTGATCACGTGGCTGATCATGCACTGATCACGTGGCTGATCATGCACTGATCACGTGACTCATGCACTGATCACGTGGCTGATCATGCACTGATCACGTGGCTGATCATGCACTGATCACGTGGCTGTCATATGCTGATCACGTGACTGATCATGCACTGATCACGTGAATGATCATGCACTGATCACGTGACTGATCATGCACTGATCACGTGACTGATCATGCACTGATCACGTGGCTATCATGCACTGCTCACGTGGCTGATCATGCACGATCCATGGCAACCATGTACTGGTCACGTGACTGATCATGCACTGATCACGTAATTGATCATGCACTGATCACGTGGCTGATCATGCACTGATCACGTGGCTGATCACACCTGATCACGTGACTGATCATGCACTGATCACGTGGCTCTCTCGTGCACTGATCACGTGGCTGATCATGCACTGATCACGTGGCTATCATGCACTGATCATGTGGCTGATCACACTGCATATCACATGACTGATCATGCACTGATCACGTGGCTATCATGCACTGATCACGTTGGCTGATCATGCACTGATCACGCGGCTGATCAGGCAATGATCCGTGGCTACCATGTACTGGTCACGTGACTGATCATGCAG